>NC_056069.1:30123712-30426742 GCF_016772045.2 Ovis aries | reverse complement strand
GAAGAATAGATATAGTAAAATGTACAAATGACACATTTACTAATGAGAGTTGTGAAACATAATTTGTATTATTTCTTCAAAGTATGTGCAGGGAATAACTGAGGTGAGCCTGTGCAAATTGGAGAGGATTCACTTCAATTCTTTACACATCAGGAGCATAGCTCCAAATTCTTTCAACTCCTTTTCAACCTGCTCTGACCCAGAAATTACTTTGATACCCACAGGGAAAGGAGTCCTTTGTACTCAAATGTAAACAAACTTACAGTATACATTTGCAAAACAATTCAAGTTTACAAGAGGATAATAGTAAACAGAGGTAAAATATAGATTTGAGAGGGGATTAGATATACATTGGAAACCAAGAGGGGTCAAAGTAAACATGGTAATGTATACATTTATAAGGATATTCAGATACACATATGAAACAAGAGAATTACAGCATGTGTTCAGTCTGAGGGAGCAAATCATTGGTTGAGGTTTTAGCTTTCGAAATATGTGACCTAAATTTCTTTTGATTAGGGAGTGGCTGGTTTTGATTTTCCCCCTCATTGCTCCCTTAGTGGAGAGATGAACACTCAGATTATCATCACACTGTAAAAAATCCTGAGGCTGGGATCAAGATAATAGGCTGGGAAGGGGGACCTTCCACCAAGGCAGCAGGAAACTACAATCCTAAGCAAGGTGAAGACTTATGAACTCCACAGTCTGTGTTATTCCTGATCTCCCTGACCATACCAGTAGTCTTAAGATTAATCGCCCTGTATCTTCCCAGTTCTTGCAGGAATGAATGAAAACCAAAAAGTCTGCAAGAACTGGGGAGATGCAGAGCAAATAATTTCCTTTAACTCTTCTAGTCAGTGACAGCACTTGCCTTCTTGTAGGTGAAGCCTTGGGACATGGAGGACATATCCATAGTGCAACTAAGCATGGGATCGCCATTGCCTAGGAAGAGTTGATAAAGTCAGTTTGCAGTAGGTTGAAGGCTCCAACCTCTCGACTGTACTTGAGCTTGTTTCTCTGTGTTACAAGAAGCAGAAATAGGTAGGGCACAACCATGGAAGCAGCTCTATTGGAAAACGTAGGAACAAATCCAGTATTTTTAAGTGCTAGGTTAACCTTTTATTCTGAATGCGATGTCTAGCTTAGGATATGGAGAGTAAATGTGAGGCCATGGGATCTTAGTCTGGATATACCTGAAGTTCATTAAAATTTAATTTGGTAACAGTAGGGCAGATTCTTGCAAATCTTTTATTGAAGAGTCTGGCAGGGTTTAGTGAGGCATTTGAAAGAGGCAGTTGAAGAAGAGAGGGATCTTCTTTTGTTAACGGTAAGTAGAGTTAAATAGAAAATGTTTGCTATTTAATTATCTTATTAACACATTGCATTTGTATCAGTTTTCTATTTCTGCCATAATAGATCACCATAAATAAATGACTTAAAATAGCATCCATTTATTATAATGCTATAGGTTAGATGGTTTCTCTGCTTCAGCCCTCACATGGCAAAAATCAAAGCTGTATTCATTCCATTTTGGTGACTCTAGGTCCCTGTTTCCTTGCTGACTGTCACTTGAGGGTCATTCTCAGCTTCTAAAGTCCACCCATCTTCCTTGGCTTGTGGCTTCCTTCATCTTCAAAGGTAGCAACAGCAGGGCAATTCCTCCTGTCTCATTCCTACTGCCTCTTTCTGTTACATTTCTTTGACTTCAGATGGGGAAGGCCTATTGACTTGGCTTTCAAAAATAAAAGAAAACAGCCCCATAAAAACTGATTGATTGAACTTTTTTGGAAAGTCTCAGCATTTGTATACTTATCATCAGACATGCATCCTATGGAGTTATATATAATTAAATTTTAACTAATGAGCAGAATAGAATTCTGGAAGTGATTTTAAATATTCTAGAAAAATCTGGGAGGTTTTAGAGTGTTGGCAATGTATAGCTCCTCAAAGTAGAAAATTTACATCCTAAATAGTCTCTGTCTTTAAATTCCCCCCTAAGTTTACAGTCATGACCTATAAACTTTCTAACTATATTCTGTTTCTCAGATAACATTTTGTGCCATCATCAAAATAATTAAAAAAAAAAAAACTTCACTCCTCTCACTTCCCTGATTATAATTCTTCAATAGATATATTTTGGATGTAAGAACAAATTCCTAAGCAACATATGTAGATTTTTCATGATCTCTATATTATGACTTATATCCCAAGGCTCTTTTAAAATAATTAATTAATTAATTAATTTTTTGGGAGGCTAATTACTTTACCATATTGTATTGGTTTTGCCATACACGGACATGAATCTGCCAAAGGTGTACATGTGTTCCCCATCCTGAACCCACCTCCCTCCCCATCCCATCCCTCAGTTCAGTTCAGTGGCTCAGTTGTGCCCAACTCTTTGCAACTCCATGAATCACAGCACACCAGGCCTCCCTGTCCATCACCAACTCTCAAGGCTTTTTAATATACAACCTAAACCCTCACTTCACCAAGCTTCTTGTCATTTATGAAATATGTCATGCTTACTCAAAACTCATAACTCATGCCTTTACAGATGTAACTTCTTGTTTGAATAGACATGAAAAAGGAAATCTACCATTTCATGTATTTTTCCAATATTCAACAAACCTATTGTATATCTACTTGGTACCAGACACTGAAAATACAAATCAAAAACACATTTGTTCTTAAAAAAGCCTAATAGCAAGTTAACAGACATTAGACTATGAATAGGATTGTGGTAGGAAGAATAATAGTCCCCCTAAAAATGTTTGTCTCCTTGCATGGAAAAAGGGACTTGGCAGATATGATTTAATTAACAGTCTTGAGATGGGAAGATTATACTCAAATATCCAGGTGGATCAGTCTAGTCATATGGGTCTTAAAAGTGAAGAACCTTTCCTGACGGTGGTCAGAGAAAGAGATGTGCTGATGGAAGCAGGATCAGAGAGATGCTATGTTGCTAACTTTGAAGACAGAGGAAAGGGACAAAACTCAAGACGAGATACATGGGTGGCTCCTAGAAGCTGGAAAAGGCAAGGAAATGTACCGTCCTTCAGAGATTAGAGAAAAGAATGCATCCTGCTGACACCTTGATTTTAGTCCAATAAGGCCATTTTTGAACTTCAGATTTACGCAATTATAAGGTAATAAATTTGTGCTGTTTAAAGCTACTAAAGGGGCTTCCCAGATGGTGCAGTGGTAAAGAATCCTCCTGCCAATGCAGGAGATGCAGTGTGATCCCTGGGTCAGGAAGATACCCTGGAGTTGAAAATAGTAACTCACTCCAGTGTTCTTGCCTGGAAAATTCCATGAACAGAGGAATCTTGTGGACTATAGTCCATGGGAGTCACAAAGAGTTGGACACAACTGGGCACAAACAAAGGCATGTATGATGCATGAACAAGCCACTAAGTTTGTGATCGTTTGTTACAGCATCAATAGAAAACTAATACAGGGTTTGTGATAAAGTTTCTATTTGTTATATTTCATCAATTCCAAGATGGACTTTTCCCCCCACATTTAAATGCTGTGAAACTGGGAGGGCTTCTCTTGTGGCTCAGCTGGTAAAGAACAACAGTAGACTGGTTCCAAATCAGGAAAGGAGTACATCAAGGCTGTATATTGTCACCCTAGTTATTTAAATTATACAGAGTACATCATGCAAAATGCCAGGCTGGATGAAGCACAAGCTGGAATTAAGATTGCTGGGAGTAATGCCAATAACCTCAGATATGCAGATGACACCACCCTTATGGCAGAAAGTGAAGGGGAACTAAAGAGTGTCTTGATGAAAGTGAAAGAGGAGAGTGAAAAAGTTGGCTTCAAACTCAACATTCAGAAAACTAAGATCATGACATCTGGTCCCATCACTTCACAGCAAAGAGATGGGGAAACAATGAGAGACTCTATTTTTGGGACTCCAAAATCACTTCAGATGGTGACTGCAGCCATGAAATTAAACGATTCTTGCTTAGGAAGAAAGGCTATGACCAACCTAGACAGCATATTAAAAAGAAGAGACATTACTTTACCAACAAAAGTCTGTCTAGTCAAAGCTATGGTTTTTCCAGTAGTCGTGTATGGATGTGAGAGTTGGACTATAAAGAAAGCTGAACACCAAAGAATTGATGCTTTTGAACTGTGGTGTTGGAGAAGATTTTGAGAGTCCCTTGGACTGCAAGGAGATCCAACCAATCCATCCTAAAGGAAATCAGTCCTGAATATTCATTGGAAGGACTGATGCTGAAGCTGAAACTCTAAAACTTTGACTACCTGATGTAAAGAACCAACTCATTGGAAAAGACCCTGATGCTGGGAAAGATTGAAAGTGGGAGAAGAAGGGGATAGCAGAGGATGATATGGTTGGATGGCATCACTGACACGATGGACATGAGTTTGAGTAGGCTCTGGGAGTCAGTGATGGACAGGGAAGCCTGGCATGCTACAGTCCATGGGGTCACAAAGAGTCAGACATGACTGAGTGAGTGAACTTGAGCTTGAAATTGGGTACTGTCTTCTAATTGCTGTAATTTAGGGTGCATTCATGATATGGTTGAAATGATTATTGCCTACCTATCAAAATTGCAGAATGGGTGTCAGTAGCTTGCATGAGAGTCCTGAAAACAACACTGGACTATATATTTTTAAATGCTTTATTACTAATGCTCTTGATGGAAAAAGGACACTACTGTGTGAAAAAATACTGCTGTTGATAACCGTGAGTCAAAAAGTGATTCTGAAAATTGAACTTGAAATATGAAAAAGGTATAGGAAAAAAACTAGTTTATTTTACTTATTTTTCTAAGTATATGCACTTGAATTATATATTACAAAACATATACCTAAATAGTTCTAAATGAGCCCTTTTGCCAATATTAAATTAAAATCCTAAGTGATAATCATTGCATACTATTTTAATTTGCTATGTTACTTCTTATAGTTGATAATATTTGATAATTGGTGATATCTATAAAAGTAATTCTTTTGTCGTGTGTTGACTGTATACCCCTTTTAAATGTTGAAGTTCTTACCCTTAGTACCTAGGAAAAAGTGACTTTATCTGGAAATAGTCTCATTGCAGATGTAATTAGTTAAGATGAGATCAAACTGGAGTGAAAGTCACTCAGTTATGTTCGACTCTTTGTGACCCCATGGACTATATACAGTCTATGGAATTCTCCAGGCCAGAATACTGGAGTGAGTAGCCTTTCCCTTTTCCATGGAATCTTCCCAACTCAGGGATTGAACCCAGGTCTTCTGCATTGCAGGTGGATTCTTTACCACGTGAGCCAGCAGGTAATCCAATATGACTGGTGTCCTTTTAAAAGGAAGAAATTTGGGCACACAGATAGACAGACAAACAGGGAGAATGTCCTCTCAGTGCCTCTGTTCCTCCCAGAGGAGGGAGGGATTACTTGACTGATGGATTTGGGAGAAGGAACTAGCAGAGGGTCTCAGGCCGTTTCTCTCATTTCTGCCTAGTTGTAGAGAACAGGCTTCCCATTTGCTCCTGGCCAAGTGGTGGGCTTCTTGACAGGCTCTGTCCCCTGTATCAGTTCAGGGACACCAGATCTGTGTAAGGACATCCAATTGAGAGGTGAAATATTAAAAAGCCTATCTGAATCATATTCTCTTATATGTATATTATAATATATTATATTTCTGTTAACTGAAAGGGTGATATTTTGACCTCTGTCTTCTTGACATCTGTCTTTGTCAATTGGTTTTGAGAGGCAAGGAAAAGGAAGTGAAATTTTATGACCTTATTGATCATCAATGTGGTCTCTTAAACACAGTATACAGAAGAGAGATTAAATGCACTGATAGAATATCATGAAAACAGAAATATATATAGAAGCGATGTTTACATGAGAGTGGAGGTAACTCATTGAGGGAAAGTAAGGAAAAGTTTTGCAGAAGATGTGAAATTTGACACTAGAATGATGACTGGGAATTCTTCAGATAGAGAAAAAGGCAAGGGCGATCTAGGATGAAGGAAGAAAACCTGAAACGTCAGAGCATGCAGGACACACACACAAAGGCAGGCATATCCAGAGAACATAGGAAAACATATTGTAACTGAACTGAAGCTCAGATAAGATAAGATTGGTTTAGGGTAGGATGAAGCAAGAAAGGGCACAAGGAACTATGAAGCATATTCAAATAAGATACAATAAGATCAAGCTTATACTGTCTCAATATATAGAAAATTCTGGCAGTAACAGGGCTGTAGTACAGGAGACAAGGTCAGGAGTCTAGTCTGGGAGATGCTGTAGGGTATTTGCTGATGACAATTTGCTTTAAAGTAGTGACTGTTGGTGATACCAGGAGTAGGAACTCATCTGGTAACAGGATTATTTGTTTAGTGTTATTGCTTTTGAAAAAAATAAATAGCAAGAACAGAATGAGATAATCTTTTAATCGAATGACCTTTTAAAATTTTTACTTGGCAAAAAATTTACCTATAAATGTCCATCAATTCAAGATTACTAGTGTTTGGCAAGAGGTAGGATATATATGACCAGGTAGCAGAACAGGAATAGTACTTTTTTTTTTTCCATTTCAAAATATTTGTTTAATATTTGTGTTTCTCTTCATATTATATAATTTACTTAATTGCATTACTATTGATAATGCCCAGGTTATATGTGGAATTTTCTTTTTCTTAAATCATGGTTAGACATCACTGGCCTATAAACTAACAGTCATAGTATTCTTGTTCTTGTAGCTACTGTGAAATAAAATTTTTTAAAAATGTATATATCTGGGATGAAACTGATCTTCTTAGTTGGAGAGACTTTTCCTCAAGAAAAAAATAATCTGTGTCATCCTAAATACGCCACGTGAGGATGCTGGATGGTGGTGGGAGGGCAGAGAGCTAGATGGATGGACAGCTCTTCAGATGACTAAGGAAGTTATCACAATTTGAGATGTGCTTGGGGATAGCAGTCCCTGCACATCAAAATATATCAGAGGGAAAAAAAAAAGAAGAAGAAAAGTGAAAGAAAAACTTCTCAAGTAACACGAAGTGTACAGAGAATCGCAAAGTATCCCTGGCTGTCCAGTGGTTAAGACAGCTCTTCCACTGCAGGGAGTACAGGTTCAGTCCCTGGTTGGGGAACTAAGATCCCATATGCTGACAGCGAAAGAAACGAACAAATCCCAAAGACTCAGCAGAGGCTGCTATCAGTAGGTCAAGCTTGAAATCCAGAACAAATAGAAGACAAGTTAACTCTTTACCTCTCTGCTAGAAGTGGGCAGGCATTACCGAAGTGGGAGGCTGGGACTGTTGCTGGTAATCGGAGAGAAAAGGAATTAAAACTTAGAAAGGAAAGTAGAGGAAGAGGAAATTCAAATTCCCACCATGCTTGGCCATATTTTACTGTGTAATACTTTAAAGCTGGAAAACTGGAAAAAAAAAATCAGTTAGTGCCTTTTACTATGATTCTAGGTCGAAATAAAAGTGAATCTTTTTTACTTTCTTTCTGGGACTATCAGCCACTTGGACATGTTGGCTTTGTAATCACCTTATAACTGGTATTACTATTTTAAAAGAGGCAGTGCTCTTTGCGGGATGGCAATATTAGTATTATTTTTAGAAAAATGATGTGGCATTCATTCAGTGGTCCTGATGGTCGGGAGCTTTTGTTGACCATGTTCTTTGCCTTTTCAGGTAACTTTTTTTTTTCCTTTACATGCAATTTCTCCAGGGTAGTAATTTAATAAATATGAATCTTTCCCATTCACAGGAATTACTTAACCATGTAAAGACTGTTCCCCAAAATGAACATTTTAGTTATTTTTCAATGTCTATGACTGTCTTCTCATTAAGCATATCATTTGTGAGTTAGTAAATCTTTTAGGAGAAAAAATCTGTTTTACTTGCATACGACTTCAATTGTTTCATGTAATACATCGGGGAAAAATAAACATGTAGGACTTTATACTCATTTTATATTTATAATGGAAATTACTTTAGTGTGTATGCTGTTAACTACTTCCAAGTATTCATTATATGAATATCACAATATTATTCCACATCTCAGTATTGTAGAGGAATGATAACTGCCCTTGGATAAGATGTTATTATAATTTAATTAGAAAAGTCTCTGAAAGATTCAGAGTTAATTTTAGCAAATCATTTCTAATGATGATAAATTCTAGAATGTAAATTTTAGCATATAACATAAATTCTAGCACAGTCATGTCTGAATCTTTGTGACCCCATGGACTATACTGCTGCTGCTACTGCTAAGTCGCTTTAGTCGTGTCCGACTCTGGGCGACCCCAGCGATGGCAGCCCACCAGGCTCCCCCGTCCCTGGGATTCTCCAGGAAAGAACACTGGAGTGGGTTGCCATTTCCTTCTCCAATGCATGAAAGTGGAAAGTGAAAGTGAAGTCGCTCAGTCGTGTCCAACTCTTGGCGACCCCAGGCACTGCAGCCCACCAGGCTCCTCCATCCATGGGATTTTCCAGGCAAGAGTACTGGAGTGGGGTGCCATCGCCTTCTCCAATGGACTATACAGTCCATGGAATTCTCTAGGTCAGAATACTAGAGTGGGTATCTTTTCCCCTCCCCAGGGGATCCTCCAAACCCAGGAGTAGAACTGGGGTCTCCTGCACTGTAAGAGCATATAATGTGTACATTAAAATTTTCTACATTTTTTAATAAAAGAATCTATCCCTTGAATACAATACACTGAATTAAAAACTGACTGAGCCTTCAGAATTAGAAAAAAAAAAACTGGCTTTTAGATTATGCTCTTGCATTTCTCAAGATGAGATTCTATAATATATTATTCCTGAAAAATATTCCTTTAAAAACATTTCTTGGTTAAATAAGTTTGGGAATCACTGAATATGACCAGACTTGAAGACTTGCAACGTTCATTTGTATATTAAAGCCTATAAGAAGTTCTTTTATAAAGTGGTATTTAACTTCTTTGAATCCAATTTTTCTCAAGCGTACTGGACCCCTGAAAATGTTTCTTAAGGGTCCAGCACTAATATCTTCTAACACGAATTGGGAAAAAGTCAGCCCAGTCCTGTAATAATATAATTAAGGAATGCTACCATGACCCTTGGGCTTCCAAGTTGGTGCTAGTGGTAAAGAATCTACCTGCCAATGCAGGAGATGTAAGAGACACGATTGGATCCCTGAGTCGGGAAGATCCCCTGGAGGAGGGCATGGCAACCCACTCCAGTATTCTTGCTTGGAGAATCCCCAGGGACAGAAGAGCCAAGAGGGCTACAGTCCATTGGGTTGCAAAAAGCTGGACATAAGTAAAGCAAATTAGCATGGCAGGGCACTGTACCATGATCCTCAGGACAATCAAGCAACAAACTCAAGGTGGCCATTAGTTAATACTAGGATTTAGAATAATTTACACATTTCCAAGTTACCAATGACTAACAGTGAATGTTACTCTTGGTACAGGGACATTGTGATTCTTCCCTTTCCGACAAAGTGTTTTAGGATTTTTTTTCTAAAACTCTACTGTCTAATGAAATAGATGATACACCACACATTCTTCCTTTCACTTTTCCCACATCATAAGTGATATAACAACATAACTAAGTGACAAAGGAAGAATTTACCTCATTCTGACCAAATTGAAAATGTTCCCTGTCATCCACATGCCACGCTTACTCCAGTTCAAAAGACACAGACTTCCTTAACTCCTACCCTTTTCCCTTTATCCATCTCCTCTTAATAATTTTTCGGCTAACTCAAAGTCCTGATGGAAACATACCACTTGCTGTATCATCACGTATCTTTATGTCTTGCTCTACCATCGCTTATCTTTCTGGTCTTCAGCTGCTCTTAGATTCAATCATCTTCAAAATAAAGGGACTTATATCACTGCCTAGATGATTTCTAATTTCCCTACAGTTGTACTTTTTCATGGATTCTCAGTGGCCAGTAGCAGAATTAATGAATTCTGTCTTTCAAGCCTGGGCTCAGACATTGTTACCAATGACCCCAATTTGGGCACCAACAAGGGTCCTCCTGCCTGTGTCATGAGAGCTGAAATGCTTTATTCTTTGATCAAGAATGGAGATGTGGGAGCTTGTGGTCTAGAGCACACAGGCCATGGTGGGGCTGCTTTTTACAGCTCTCAGCAGTCCAGATTGCATTGCACTAACTGCAGCATCTCGGTACACTGCCTGCTGCCACCGCTGCTGCAATCTTAAATTGTGGCTTCAGGCACAGGACTTCTGCACACCATCCTGGTCCTGAATCGGAAGTGTTCAATGTAGCCATTTCACACTAGAAATTCCACTCTGGTCCAAAGCCTTTGCCCACCGCACCCTATGAACAAGAGAAACACAAAGGTTTTTTTTTTTTTTTTTTTTTAAAGGGGGAAGGTTAGACTTTATTTTATTACCCAGATTCTATTTTTATTTTCTATTTGTTAATGGGCTTTGCCAGTGACCAAATATATTCCTTAAAAATCCTTTTCATTGTCTGAAGAAGTATGAAAGACTTATATCTGATAAAGTTTCCACAGTTCTATTCATTGATCCTCAGGTCAAAGAACTAGGATTAATCAATTTTAATTTCTGTATCATAAAACAATTGAGTTTTTTTTTATAAATACATGATTTTAGGATTGTTTAGCCAAATCTCAGTCCTGTATTAAACTTGAGAAAATAAGAGCCCAAGAAACTGAGTTCCTTGTAATAATGTTTGATACATATTCTGATTTTCAGACACCATTTGATTCACTTGAAGTAAACATACTCATGTTTTAATATTTATCCTTACAGCAGAAACAAAACAAAATAAAGCAAAACAACAAATTCCTGGCAAGTGAGATGATTCCCTCCCTCCCTCCAGCCTTCCTTCCTTCTCTCCCTCACGCTTTCCTTCCTTCTATTTCATTTAGGGTGGTAAGCACCCTGCATGTTATCGAAGACATAGTGCAGAACAATCAAAGATCCTTTAGTGGAAATATGCAGTGTGGTGAGTGATATAGACATAAATAACCTAATGCATGATTATTACGCATAATGATTTCTTTGAAGGAAATATGCAGGGTGCTATGCAAGTGTGAAATGGCGGTGGGTGGTAGGGAGCGGGCAGTGAACATGGTGGAGCAGAAAGATTGTCCTAAAAGAGTGCTATTTGAGCTAAAATTCACAGGTAATCCAAACTTTGCAAGTAGATGGTGAAAGGGACCCAAGTGCTGATGGCAGAGGCTAGAGCATCTGTGGCTCTGAGGTAGGTAGGACAGTATGTTAAAATGATTAAAACAGAACAGTCCAATGTGGTTGGAGTATAGAGAAGAAGAGAAAGAGGCCAGAGCTGAGGCTGAAGATACACAGAGGCCATGGGTCAAGCAGGACTGTGCAGGCTAGACATGAAAGTTGAAAACTGGCAGAAGCACTATCAAAGTAGCATTGTAAATGACCACTGTGTAGTGTGGAGAATGACTTTGGAGGATATACTGAGATATAGGGTGTTTGAGTATAGGGTGTATTGAGATCAAGATCCTTCCGGCAGTAGTTCAGGCTAGAGTTAATGGGGGTTTGTATCTGGGGAATGTGGGATGGGTGGGAAAGGAATTAAGCTATGCTGAGGAGGTAAATCAAGAGCATTTCTTGAAACCTTATACCTCATTTACCTTCCAACCCTAAGAATCTAACCCAATGCCTAAGTTCAAACAATGAAAATAAATGATTATTGAATTTAAATTTAGCAATGATGCATGCACTATTTAAGGACAGCTGACTCAAGTGATAATTATTTAAACAAATATTGACATATCCAACCCAATCATTCTCTCTCCTTTAGAAAATGTTAGTATAGGCCCAGTAAAACATAGAAGTGAGTCATCATCATGTGTAAACAGCCAATGTGGCTCATTTAGACCCAAATTCCCTACAGTCAGACTGTGTAGACAGGCACTGACTGTGGTTTTCAGTTTAAGTACTCAGAGTTCCTTGCTTAGATGATGACTCTTCTGGAAACTATTCTAAATTCATTTACTTTAAACATAAGGAAACATTTCCAGGAAATAACAGTCTTTCTGGCAGGAATTTTTATCACTAGAAACTCAGACATTTTACAGAATGCAGTAAATAAGTAGTATAAATATTGAATACTCAAAGGGAATTTCAATTTTAATTAAAGTCTACCCCCCACCATTTTAAAACAAATCTTGTTAAAAATATCTCCTTCTCTTAAGATGGTTGTAGTTTTAGGGTATTATTCTCTAACAAAAGGCAGCATTATATGTGATGCAGCGTAAATGTAACATCCTAAATGCAAAAGTATGACACAATTCAGTGAGCTGAAAATGGTATGTAACAACTCAGTAAATAGATTTATTATATTTTTTTCCTCTGGTATATGTTGCAGAAGAATCTCTCTTTTCTGATATTCATAGGGTTTGTCTATAATAATGGGCACATATTTAGAAGGAAGTTGTATTAAGGTGTTAAATTTATTCCAAAGTGAAATATCAAGCCATATGTGCATATCTTCAGGAAGACTAAGAATTTCAGGTCACCATTATTTCATAAACTCTTTCTTCTCACTACAGTCATTGGTGGATCCTGGTGCATCCAGAATGTTATGTAAAACTTAGTCATAAAATATACTGATTTTCACTGATTCCAAAATACATACTGAATATGACTTTTTAGGTTAACAATCTTTCCCAAGGCTATCTTTTTGAAGACTCTATATCCAAGAAAACTCTTCAGATCCTTCCTCAAAGACAGTGTGCTGCCATGAGAAATTTTCAGTAGCTGGTAAAACATTATTTCTGAGTGTGTCTCTGAGGGTGTTTCTGGAAAAGATTAGCATTTGACTAAGTGGCAACCCACTCCAGTATTCTTGCCTGGAGAATCCCACGGACGGAGAAGCTTGGTGGGCTACAGTCCACGGGTCGCAAAGAGTCGGACACGACTGAGCGACTTCACTTTCACTTTCACAAGTTGACTGAGTAGGGCTTCCCAGGTGGCTCAGTAGCAAAGAATTTGCCTGCCAATGCAGGAGATGCTGGTTTGATCCCTGGGTTGAGAAGATCCCCTGGAAAAGCAAGTGGCAACCCACTCCAGTATTCTTGCCTGGAGAGTCTCATGGACAGTCCGTGGTGGGCTACAGTTCAGGTCACAAAGAGTGAGACAAGACTGATGACTGAGTACACACACACACACACACACACACACACACACACATACACAAGTAGACTGTGTAAAGGAAACTAGAATCATCCAACATATTCAGGGCCCTAAAGAAACAAAAAGGAGAGGAAGCATGAGTTCTCTCTCTCTTGATCTGTGCCTTCCATTTTCTCCTGCCTTCAGACACTGAAGCTCCTGTTTTCTCACTTAGAGCAGCAGCCCCGACTTTTCAGGCAGGTCTTCAGCTTCCCTCTGGGTCCACCTGTGTTTTCATGCCTTTAGACTCAGATGAAACTATACCACCAGCTTTTCTGGTTCTTCAACCTGCAGAAGGCAACTGTGGGACTTCTTAGCCTCCATAATCATGTAAGCCAATTTTCATACTAAATCTCCTCCTACATATCTGTATACTTCTATTGGTTCTATTTCTCTGTAGATCCTGACTAATACCACTTAGCCTCAACTGTGAGTGACTGAAGGTAATGTCATTAAGGCAACCCATTTGGATGTCATTATATGCAGTTTAAGATCCAATGCCAGTTCCTACCAAGCCCCTTCCTGTTTCCTTTCATCCTCTTTGATGCCTCATGCTAAGTCACTTCAGTCATGTCCGACTCTGTGTGACCCCATAGATGGCAGCCCACCAGTCTCCCCCGTCCCTGGGATTCTCCAGGCAAGAACACTGCAGTGGGTTGCCATTTCCTTCTCCTACAAGATTTATCAATGTTAGTAATGCCCAAAATACATGGCATTTTTTCTTTGGATATAGTTTATTTCTAAAACTTGATACACATTCTAATTCAAGCTCCTCATTTTTTAAAATTTTCTTTCAATCTCATTTTTTTTAAATGAAGAAATTTAGACATAAAAGATGTAGATGACTCACTCAAGGTCACAAAATAAATTAATAACAAGATCAGACTGCAACACACATTTTATGTTCTATAAAAGTTTATCCCCTGCATAAATAAGCAAGGAAGAATTTTAAAATCATAGTGCTAAGGAAAAGAGCTAAAAAACATTGATATACATAATATAACACTTACATAAAGTAAAAGTTCAGGCATTAGTGTGGCAATGAACATTAAATAAGTTAGGATATTTGCCTTCAGGTTGAAGGTAAGGGAGTAGGAAAAGAATAGGAGGAGAAGTGTAATAATTCACTAAAACCATGAGAGAGATTTTATGATAATGAACCATGAGTTGAGTATAACTTTTCATTGATTCCTTTCTTGGACTGGTCTTTTATTGCCAAGAATAGAATTATCTTTCTGTCACTTGTAACCCATGCATTTCTACCAAATATAACTTGTTTCTAAAACTTTTACGCAAGTTTATAAAATCAGTTGGTCATCTGAACCAAATGAAGCATGCAGACCTCAATTTGGCAGCATGGGAAAAGGAAAGAAGGGTGCCAAAGAATACGGAGAGAAGGGGAAATACTACCATCATTAAAGCAGAGGCTCATATTACTTTCTACCAGTTGATGTAGTCATGACACATGAACACGAAATCTAACAGTGGATTAGGATGGTATCTCACTTAAAATGACATATCATAAACCAATGTAGTCAAAAATAAGTTATGTGCATTTTAGTCAAATGAAAAAATATTATTAATCAAGGGTAAAAGATTAATCATATTTGAAGATATGCTTCCCAAAGAGCCTTTAAACTCTCTTTTATCTTGTTCAGCACAGAACAAGTTTCTTTACGTCTTCCTATTTGGAAAACCAAGAAATAAATATGAGAAGTATGTTTAAATAACTGACAAAAATAAATAGATAAATAGGTTAAAAGACTTTAGCATTTTTTTAACCAAAAGGACTTACATTCATTTCCCACACCCAATGTTTAAAAGTATGAAAATATACTTTATAGTAGAAACTAATATAACATTTTAAAGCAACTATACTCCAATACAATTTTTTAAAAAATAAACAATTCTTTATTTATTATATACTTCAATAATACTATTTCTGCTTTACAGCTGATCAAATCAACAGAGAGGACTATTGACATATCTGAAGTTACATAGAGAATGTTCTAAATATCACCTTGATGTCATGTATGATATGATAGGAAATTAGTTCCCTGTTGAAAAGAAAAGCAATTTCTAGTTCTTTTAGCTATTTTGTGGCCAGTTAGTGCTTTCTGCATGCTTTAAAATAATTTAAATCACATGACTGAAATTATACATGCCATGCCAAAAGACTCACTCTTATAGAGCTTTAAAAGTTAAAGTCTCTCTCTTGCCTTTCAAACACATTTCCACCTCTGAGTGCATTATCTCTACTCAAAATAACACATTTCCCTGGAAAATGCTGCCTCTAAATTTTAAACTCTTCTTGTTTGCTTTAAAATTGACCAGATAAGCTAACATTTTAAATCTGCTTCCAGAAAGATAAAACATTCTAATCTCCTGAGACATCTCCTCAAATATGTGTATTTTATGACGTTTAGTAAAGTTCTGGCACCAGTAATGTTGTCCTTTGGACAAAGAAACATCTGAGGCAAAAATTTTATTTATTACTGTTGGTTGAAATGCAGGAAGAAAAAAAAAAAAAGGAGTTTCAATGGCAACAGAGCCAAAAATACTGGAGGCTCAATTTTGCCATTGAAAGCAGCCTAACACTATAGCTATATTTCATTAAGAGCCCTTTATGTCATCATGTGTGCATGCTGTTTTTTTTTACTTATAGTCATTCCCTTGAGACTCTTGAGAACTTTTCAGTTCCCTTGGGCCTAACATGCTTTATTTATTTATTTATTTTTGAAGTAAGATTGTACCATATCCTCTAGCAGACTCATGTATTCCCTAATCAACCTGCTAAGCATTAAATGTTAAAATCTTCATATATTATATGATATTGTAATATGAAACAGGAAAAAAGCCAAAGGATATTTTTGTTAGAGAATGTAGAGACTTAGGCATGCTTTTTCTATTTCCAAATGCTATTTATTTGTTTAGAGATTATTATCTTTAAAGGTTTGTTGGGCAAGTCTTTGAAATTCCATTGGATTTTCTATTAAATCCACTAGCTTGAATTTGAAAAATGATACCATAAGGACATTCTCCTAGTCTTTTATTTTATATGTAGTAACTAAGGCAAATCACTTAGCACCGCTAAACCTCAGTTGTTCGGTCACTGGGTTGTGTCTGACTCTTTGTGACCCCATGGACTGCAGCCTGCCAGCCTTTGCTGTCCTTCACTGTCTCCTGGAGTTGGCGCAAACTCATGTCCGTTGAGCAGGTGATGCCATCCAACCATCTCATCTTCTGTTGCTTGCTTCTCCTCCTGCCTTCAATCTTTCCGAGCATCAGGTCCTTTTCCAATGAGTCAGTTCTTTGCATCAGGTGGTGAAACTATTGGAGTTCTGCTAAGTTACCTCATTTGCCAACTGAGGCAAGTCTCCCAAATGAGCACGTTAATTTTAAAAATCTTTCCTGTAGTTTGTATGTAGGCCCCAAATAGCAAAATTTTGATCCAGAAGTGCCTTTCAAAATAATCTAATTTAAAAATGCATATCTCACATGACAAAAATTGTGATGCTGATATGCAAATAATAAATGCATTTTACACACAAAAAAGGAACAAATGATTTCAAGAATATTTGATTCAAGAAGAAACTTTCTTGCTCAGCTATAGGGGATTGATTACCTCACCTTTATGGGGAATTATTCTATAGTACCTAATGAAAGCATGTTTTCAATTGTTTTTGATATAATAAATCAAAACCTCTCACTGAAATGTGAAGTAAATAATTGTTGCCCTGTATAACTCTGACGCGAAACCCATAAACTAGTTAGACTCTATTAATACTGTACTTTTGTCCTATATTAGATTTCCATTCCTGAATAAAATGTAATCTCCATAGAGTTATTAAAAATTGTATAGATTTATGATGTTTTTACTTTTATGGTGGAGAAACAAAGTTGTGTTTGGAAACATGTTCTAGTTCACATAGTTTATTATAAATTAACCTCCAATTTTATTTTTTTAAGTACCTGGACAAAGTCCAAATAGTTTACTCTTCACCTTGTTGAGTTATCAAAACGATTAACTTGGGAAACAGACTGAACTGTTCAGAACAATTCTGGAAGTACCTCTTTGCATTAAGCTGACCCACAAAAAGTCCAGGAAAACCTAGTTAAGATGCTGTAGGTAATGGCTCATGAGTAAACCTAATCATATGAATTCTCAGTGACAACCAACTTGGAGGGGATCAAAAGTGAATCGTAAAGAAGCAAATGTTGTGTTCTTTATGTAATGTGTTATGCTCTTCTCTAGCCTAGACATGTTTTTAAATGAATTGTGGTATGCTACTGATGCATCAGAGAAGGAAATGGCAAGCCACTCCAGTGTTCTTGCTTGGAGAATCCCACGGACGGGGGAGCCTGGTGGGCTGCCATCTATGGGGTCGCCCAGAGTCAGACACGACTGAAGTGACTTAGCAGCAGCAGCAAGAGCATTGATGCACACACACTTTTACTGAAGCTATTTTGTCACCCCACACATTGAAAGAAAAGGGAGGACACAACTGACACTATGTCTGCTTTTCAGAATGTAAAAGAGGTGCTATCTTTGCTGCAGGGTCTTTACATTCCCTCATTGGTCTATTCCAATATACCTGTGCCTATACTTTTAACCTCGATGGACGTGAGTCTGAGTGAACTCCAGGAGATGGTGATGGACAGGGAGGCCTGGCATGCTGCGATTCATGGGGTCGCAAAGAGTCGGACACGACTGAGCGACTGAACTGAACTGAACTGAACTGAAGCAGTCTACGTAATAAAAACTTAAGTTCTCAATTTGAATGTCACATCTTCAGGTAAGTTTTCTCTTACTCCACAATGAAAACCACACTTTTCCGGTCAGTACTCAGTGTGCCCATCTCTACTGTTTCAGAGCAATTGGGTTTTTGTTTAATATCTTGGCTATACTCTGACATGTGTAAGGACACAGGTTCTTCTACTGTTGTCACTGTTTTATACTCACTCTGTCACACAGCACCTAGATTGTAATTACAAATATTGCTAATCAATATTTGTTGAATAAATAAAATAAACAAATAATAATATATGGTATAAATTATGATAATGTAGTATAATATGATATGATATAGTAAAATGTAGATAATGACCAAAGAGACTAAAACTGCCTTACGGATCAAGGAAGGAGAGTTCTAAAGAGTAATATTAAGAGGTTAGGATTTTATTTTATCATTTGAGATTAGAGTAGCTATTTATTCTATATTTCACATATAGTGATGTTAGCTCATAGAGCAAAATTTGTTTTCTTCTCATTTGTTTTTATCTCATTTATAATATCTTGAAAATGTCCACAGAAATGTACTTTCTTTTGCCCCAAATATGTCTAACAGAACACTAAGACCAAATTATCTTTTTTCTTTAGTCTTATTAACAGTAGCTACTATTTGATAGGATTAGAGTTCCAGAAAAACATCTACTTCTGCTTTATTGACTATGCCAAAGCCTTTGACTGTGTGCATCACAATCAACTGTGGAAAATTCTGAAAGAGATGGGAATACCAGACCACCTGACCTGCCTCTTGAGAAATTTGTATGCAGGTCAGGAAGCAACAGTTAGAACTGGACATGGAACAACAGACTGGTTCCAAATAGGAAAAGGAGTATGTCAAGACTGTATATTGTCAGCCTGCTTATTTAACTTCTATGCAGAGTACTGGAAGAAACACAAGCTAGAATCAAGATTGCCAGGAGAAATATCAAAAACCTCAGATATGCAGATGACACCACCCTTATGGCAGAAAGTGAAGAGGAACTAAAAAGTCTCTTGATGAAAGTGAAAGAGGAGAGTGAAAAAGTTGGCTTAAAGCTCAACATTCAGAAAACGAAGATCATGGCATCCGGTCCCATCACTTCATGGGAAATAGGTGGGGAAACAGTGGAAACAGTGTCAGACTTTACTTTTTGGGGCTCCAAAATCACTGCAGATGGTGACTGCAGCCATGAAATTAAAAGATGCTTCCTCCTTGGAAGAAAAGTTATGACCAACCTAGATAGCACATTGAAAAGCAGAGACCTTGCCGACTAAGGTCTGTTTAATCAAGGCTATGGTTTTTCCAGTGGTCATGTATGGATGTGAGAGTTGGACTGTGAAGAAGGCTGAGCGCCGAAGTATTGATGCTTTTGACCTGTGGTGTTGGAGAAGACTCTTGAGAGTTCCTCGGACTGCAAGGAGATCCAACCAATCCATTCTGAAGGAGATCAGCCCTGGGATTTCTTTGGAAGGAATGATGCTAAAGCTGAAACTCCAGTAGTTTGGCCACCTCATGTGAAGAGTTGACTCATTGGAAAAGACTCTGATGCTGGGAGGGATTAGGGGCAGGAGGAGAAGGGGGCGACAGAGGATGAGATGGCTGGATGGCATCACTGACTTTCGATGGACGTGAGTCTGAGTGAACTCCAGGAGCTGGTGATGGACAGGGAGGCCTGGCGTGCTGCGATTCATGGGGTCTCAAAGAGTCAGACACGACTGAGCGACTAAACTGAACTGAACTGAACTGAACCACAATCCAGATAGTACTGAATCAGTTTCTCTTAGGATTTCTTCAGTCTGTCTGGAAGATAGCACATCTGGTTCTAAATGTAAGGTTATTCTTAAACCTTAAAAATAAACGCTAAAATCTAAACCTAAAACCTTTAAACCTAAAAATCTAAATTGTGAACATCTTAAATCCTTAAACTTAAAATCTAAACCTAAAACCTTAAAACTCAGGGCTAGCTGTAAACAGTGACAAGGTGAAAGCATATAAAAAACATAAAATGAAACCAGGACAGAAAGGTGAGAGTTAACATCTCAGGAAGCTCAGCCCAGAAGGATCAACTTGCCTTACTTTTCCACCAGGCCTGTTAGCCATGATTGGAATTGGAGGTAAAAGCAAATATCTGAAAAGGAAGGACAGTCATTTGACTTCCAGGTGTGTACAAGTGGAATATGTCATTAGGTTCAATATTAAAAAAAAAAAATTGTGACCCCAAGGCTCTCTGGCCAAATAATAGTGATAATAATAGTTTTAGTGTGTCTTATTTGTTAAGCTCTTACTATAAGTCATGTATGTGCTACATGCTTTACATATATTGTTATTTTTCATTTTGGTAATAACTCAGTTTCTCAAGTGAGAAACTAGAGTATTAGCAGCTTGGGTCACATTAGTGGTGATGGCAAATCTGGTCATTGAAACCAGGCGTTCTGACTCTAAAGTCATGCTCTTAGCTTGCTTAACCACTGCACGATACATGTTGGTTTTTTTCTACCTCTAAAAACACTTTGGGTTTCCATATCACATCTCTAATTTGTAATCCCATTAAGGTCAAACACTGTCCATTTAGATGTGTATTATGTATGTTAGTCGCTCAGTTGTGTCCAACTCTTTGCAACCCCATGGACCATAGCCCACCAGGCTCCTCTATCCATGGAATTCTCCAGGCAAGAATATTGGAGTGGATTGCCATTCCCTTCTCTGGGGGATCTTTCCAACCCAGGGATTTAGGGTCTCCCCAAGGTCCATTTAGATACGTGGGCACTTTATCAACAGCTCTAGGGACTCTCCACTTTGGCTCAGCAGTAAGGAATCCTCCTGCCAAAGAAGGAGACTCACGTCTCGATCCCTGGGTCAGGAAGATCTCCTGGAGAAGGAAATGGGAACCCACTCTAGTATTCTTGCCTGGGAAATCATATGGACAGAGGAGCCTGGCAGGCTACAGTCCATGGGGGTTGCAAAAGAGTCAGACACGATTTAGCAGCTAAAAAGCAAATATCTGCCCTATAGCCATGATACTCATGTGAGTGGCCCTGAGTGTGATAATGCACCATTTTGTGTTGTGAATAGGGATGGAGGCAAAAGGGTATAGGGTGATGTGACAGAGGCTGTCGGGTCACGATGAAAAGAACCCTTTGGTCAAGGGAACCCAGTACTCCATATAGTAGGGTTAAGATAAAGAATGATTCTTGGTTATCTGCAGATAATCTGTAGTCTCCAAAACAATTAAATTATGCTCAATCTCTAATATCTTCCAATGATAGAATTTTACTTTGCAAGCCCTCTAATTTTTAAAAGATAAATTGACTTAAAGTTGAAGGCAATAGAATTGTTAATCACTTACAATTTCCTTAGAGAAGGATGAAGTGAAGTGAAATTCAGTCAGTCATGTCTGATTCTTTGCAACCCCATGGACAGTATAGTCCATGGAATTCTCCAGGCCAGAATACTGGAATGGATAGCTTTCCCTTCTCCAGGGGATAGTTCCAACCCAGGGATCGAACCCAAGTCTCCCACTTACAGGCAGATTCTTTACCAGCTGAGCCACAAGGGAAGCCCAACAATACTGGAGTGGGTAGCCTATCCCTTCTCTAGCAGATCTTCCTAAACCGGGAATCAAACCAGGGTCTCTTGCATTTCAGGTAGATTCTTTACCAACTGAGCTATCAGGGATATAAACAATAATAATTAGTATCAATACTGCATGTATAATATATAATATTTATATTATATAATAATATGATAAATCATACTCATAAACACAAAGTTAAATATTTTCATTCATTTTCACATAACACTAATTGTTATATTCATGTGAAACTTACTTATGTTCTCCCCATATCAAGATACATCTATTCACCTATATATAAACAGCAAGAAGAAGAACAAGAGACTTAAAGAGTCAAACTAGGTCAAAGATGATAAAAACAAACTCTTGGATAATTGAGAGTATGATTATTTTTTAAGTGGACTTCTATCTCTTTAATGTCTATCTCTGGAAAGCCAAAACATTTGTTATAGTATATAGAGTCATGTAAAATTATTTTCTCTGTTTCCAGAAAAGAGTTTGAAGTAACCATTTTCTTGATGACTTATGACTGACCAAGAATGGTGGCTTAGACTCAGAGTACTGGCCATTTTCTTCTTTATTTTGACACAAATGGGGAGATTGCACCTCTTTAAAACAGTGAACACTTGTAATCATTTAAAAATATATTTTTATCTCATCTGATCTGATTGCTAGAGTGTGTGTGTGCTCAATCTTGTCCAACCCTATGACTCCATTGACGTTAGCCCACCAAGCTCCTTTGTCCAAGGGATTTCCCAGGCAAAGAACACTGGAGTGGGTTGCCATTTCCTACTCTAGGGGATCTTCTTGACCAAAGATAGAACCTGCATCTCCTGTATTGCAGGCGGATTCTTTACCACTAAGCCACAGGGGAAATCCTGCTTGCTGAAGTACCTATGTAAATTTTGTTACATATAAAGTAAAAACAAAACAAAGCAAAACAAAAAACAAACATAGTTTAATGCCAACCCAAGAAAACACCAAGAAACTACTGTTTGTGAAAGTTTAAAATTAATAAGCTATAATCAGTTCAGTTCAGTTCAGTCGCTCAGTCATGTCCGACTCTTTGCAACCCCATGAATTGCAGCACGCCAGGCCTCCCTGTCCATCACCAACTCACTCAGACTCACATCCATCAAGTCAGTGATGCCATCCAGCCATCTCATCCTCTGTCGTCCCCTTCTCCTGCCCCCAATCCCTCCCAGCATCAGAGTCTTTTCCAATGAGTCAACTCTTCACATGAGGTGGCCAAACTACTGGAGTTTCAGCTTTAGCATCATTCCTTCCAAAGAAATCCCAGGACTGTTCTCATTCAGAATGGACTGGTTGGATCTCCTTGCAGTTCAAGGGACTCTCAAGAATCTTCTCCAACACCACAGTTCAAAAGGATCAATTCTTTGGCACTCAGCTTTCTTCACAGTCCAACTCTCACATCCATACATGACTACTGGAAAAACCATAGCCTTGACTAGATAGACCTTTGTTGGCAAAGTAACGTCTCTGCTTTTGAATATGCTGTCTAGGTTGGTCATAACTTTCCTTCCAAGGAATAAGCTATAATAGGGAGTGGCAATTTATAGGTCTTGGATGGTCTGTTGCTATGCAAGATAGTGTCTAACATGCTAGTGAACTCAATGTGCTGAGATGTAGCATGCGGACAGAACCTGCTGCTGCTGCTGCTGCTGCTAAGTCGCTTCAGTCATGTCCAACTCTGTGCGACCCCATAGACAGCAGCCCACCAGGCTCCACCGTCCCTGGAATTCTCCAGGCAAGAACACTGGAGGGGGTTATCATAGATTTTTAAAAAAGCCTCCATTGGGTTTAACCATTGGTAACACTGAGGCTTCCCAGGTGGTACTAATGATAAAGAACCTGCTTGCCAATGCAGGAGACATAAGAGATGCAGGTTCCATCCCTGGGTCAGGAAGATCCCCTGGAGAAGGGCATGGCTACCCACTCCATTATTATTGCCTGGGAAATTCCAAGGACAGAGGAACCTCGCAGGCTACAGTCCATAGGGTTGCAGAGTCAAACATGACTGAAGTGACTTAGCACACAACTGGTAACATTAATAAGAGCAATTTTAGTGGCATAGTAGAGGTGGAATTCAATTGCAAGTGAGTCAAAGAAAGAATAGGCAATAGCTAAATAGAGGTGAATGTCAAGACTTTCTGATAAAACCTTGACCGTATAGAAGAATGATTGAAGGAGGTACCTTAAGAGAGAGGGAGGCTATATGAAGTGAGATAAATTCAGGAGAAGAGGAATCGAAATGTAATGGTAGCCTTAGACAGCAGGGGCACCTGTCTCTTAGATCAGAGGAATAAAGGTAAAAATTGTAAGGTGAAGTATGTATGTTGTGAAATTATGAGGAGGGGGAAACTGTGTTAATGCCTACAGATTGCTCTTTTTCTAAGCAGAAAATGTTAAAAGTGAAGATGATCTGAGTGGAACATGTGCTGAGGGGAGGTGCTCTCTTTCTGCCCCTTCCATTTCCTGACCCAAGACTTCCCTGGTGGCTCAGACAGTAAAAGCTCTGCCTACAATGTGGGAGACCCGGGTTTGATCCTTGGACCAGGAAGATCCCCTGGAGAAGGAGACGGCAACCCACTCCAGTATTCTTGCCTGGAAAATCCCATGGATGGAGGAGCCTGGTAGGCTACAGTTCATGGGGTTGCAATGAGTCAAACACGACTGAGCGACTTCACTTTCACTTTTCACTTTCAGACTCCATATATCTCTTTTTATTCCTACTTATTTGTTGTTATTCTTCATGTGTGTGTGTGACAGCTCTTGGTATGGTATACTTTTTTCTGTTTCATGTCCCCAAATGGTTTTACTTATTTTTTATTTTTTTGCTGGATCTATAAAGAAATAAGAAGGACGTAAAATAAAAATATAATCTCAGTTATGTCTAGTTTATCTGAGATCAAGACTACTTCTCTATATGAATGAATGGAAAGGCAGCATATTTCCATATAACTAAAATATAGTCCAAACTAAAAAACTAGAACTAGAAAACTAGAAAATAATCATTTTTGATGGGAACCTTTTTAAAGTGTTTGATAACATTGGCCTCATGTGTCAGTAATTTGGGGAATGTATTTCCCTATTTGAGTTCTTTCACTTTTTCCCTAGTTTCCTAATAAAAGGTGCTACCAAGTGCCAGGTGTGTAGCCATGTTAGGACATCTATGAAGCTAACATATGAAAGTAGCAAGATAGAAACACAATATCTGGTTTGTAGAAACAATTAAACCATCTATTTATAGTAAAAGTCAATATATAGTTATTAATTGGCTCTAGTATGAAATATACATATGTCAAAAATGTATGCCCCCCAAAGCTTGCAAAACACTGTTATTCACATTACAGTATCTTTGTATAGCATAAGAGAATAAATGGTCTTCGATGTCTGCTCACTGACTACCTGCCAAAACTGTCATCATCCTTCCAAAAAAGATTCCTGATAAAACTTAGAATAGTGGTTTTTAAATGTGCTTAAGAATCATTTGAAAATTGTGTTAACAATTAGGATGGATGGGCTTTGCTCCCAGAAGTTACAATATCAGAAAACTGCTCTTGTTAGCAAATTCTCCTAGTGATTTGGCCACATGTAGTCTTTGGAACACACATCTAGATGGCTAATATCTCCTATTTATCTCTATCAATTTAGCTGGAAGCAGGCTATAATCCTTGTAATTATCATTCATCAGTAGCCAAAGATTTTTTAAGTTAATTGGCAATCTTCTAAACAGACAACTTTGAAATTGCCTTCTCCTAAGACCAAGTCACCTTCCTCATGTCCGTTCTGTTATTTAACATTAAGCATTCTATACTTATTTGTGTTATTTATTCATATACACACTATAATATTTTACGCATAACATTTGTGCAATTATATTCATATGATACAAAATTCACACTAAGTCATATTGATTAAAATATGTTCTATACATCCTTATCTTTTTAAACAAAAAAAACTCACTATGAATTAAATGATTCTAATAGCACCCCTTGTCACACTGTTAGGCAATATAATTTTTGTCTTCTTTTACATTATTCCATGCTATCCACCATGGATGTCTTGCCCATAGTGGGTGTTCAGTAAATATCTATGGGATAATCAAGTTAATTGTATGGTAAATAAGAATCCGAAGGCAAAGTATTCAGTGTCCGACTCTTCATGACCCCATGAATTGCAGCACACTAGGCCTCCCTGTCCATCACCAACTCCCACTAGAATTAAAGTATACATCTTAGGTACATATTGATGACATTCTTTCAGCATGATGAGGATATGTTTAGTTACTTAGTTTTAGAAAGTAAAGGCTGGCTGATTCATTATATTAAAAAAATAAAAAATATAGAATAAAAAAAATTAAGGAAAAAAAAGAAAGTAAAGGCTGATGGGAAACTACTTACTTAAAGTGTTGTAGTTCTATTTTTTATTATTAAAATGGATATATTCTCCATGTTCCTACATTTTTATATAAACACTTTATGAATCAAATTACCTTTTTTGTTATTTGTTTGATAATAAATATCACTTATTTGTAATCTATAATTTGAGTACATCGGGCTTCCCTGGTGGCTCAGTGGTAAAGGGCCCACCTGCCAAAGCAGGAGACATGAATTCCATCCCTGGGTTGGGAAGGTCCCCTGGCAGAAGAAATGGCAACCCACTGCAGTATTCTTGCCTGGGAAACCCCATGGACAGAGGAGCCTAGCAGGCTATAGTCCATGGGGTCACAAAAATGTCAGGCATAACTTAGTGACTAAACAACAATAAACAAAGCATATTTTTAAATAATATTTTTGTATAAAAATGTGCAAAAATAGATCTTTATATCTCCTTAGTAATTTCTTATGTTGCAGAAAATAGATTATCATTACTTCATAACATAATAATATTCCTTGTGAAAAGCACTTTCTAATCTTCCAACTTGTATGGTAAAGTGTCATTTATATTTACTAACAGAAGGTTCAAGAATACATCTTAAATTTATATACTACTTGTCACAAAAAGTCACATATAGTTTGCACTTTAGATGTTATCTTTAACACACTATCTTAATTGGTTCGTCGACATTCCTACCTGATTTGCTCAATTTTACAACGTGAGTTTTTATGCTATAATTTGAAATTCTTTGAGCCAATAATTCATAGGAATCTGTTTATTTCCATTAATGTGAGATCTGTCTCTCTCTGGCTATTTGTTTACTGAAAGAGAAGGAAGATGGCAGATAAAAAAATTTTTTTTCTTTCACATTTATTTCTTCACAAAAATTTAGCTATAATTCAGCTGTAAAGCAATTCAGGCAGTTCCCTAAATAAGGAATGAATGGTTGCTTTTGAGTTAAAGTTGTATTCAGATAATTTAATGACTTGCTCATATGCACTGTCCATTTCTTGTGTAAGAATAAAACCAAGTTGGAAAAAGGAAATAAAATTTCACAATATTTATTATAGTATATGTTGCTCCTTTTTGAACATAGTCTTCTTTAGCATATTTTAATTAATTTTAGAGGTATAAATAATTGATAAACTTTTTATTCAATTCAAACAAATAGTCATTGAGATTGATATTGAAGTCTCTGCATCTCTTGATATTCTTTGAGTGTGTGCTCAGTTGCTTCAGTTGTGTCCAACTCTTTATGACCCCATGGACTGCAGCCTTCCAGGCTTCTCAGTCTGTGGGATTCTCCAGGCAAGAATACTGGAGTGGGTTGCCACGCCCTTCACTGGGATCTTCCCGTCCCGGGGGTCAAACTCGGGTTTCCTGCATTGCAGGCAGATTCTTTACCACTGGGGATATTCTCTAGGTAAGCATAAACCTTATTATTTCTCTTTTTTGTATTGAGTGGATACATAGAAGCTGCTGCAATTATGTAGAGCCACACCCTTTGTATAAAACACACATTCTACAGTCCTTAAGCAGGAGTTGTTTAAAGCACATAGCACAAATTTGCTTTAGACAAGGTAAGGCATTCTCAAGCTAGCCAATAGTTTGGGACAACCATGATAAAAACCTGAGTTAGATTTAGGCACCTAAAATCTGCCTCTGCCTGTCCTTTGCTATTACCACAGGAGATTAGGGATGGGTGAACCTAGTAATGTTTTGGGTTCGTCAAACATCTTGAACTACTTTTCCAATGTTCTGGGTTAGGCAAAACCCAAAATGTGTTTTGCCAAGCACATTTTCTCTTAATTCTTAAACCCAGGAGTATTTTAAGGTAAATTTAATCCATATGTTTCTGATTCATTTACACTAAACTCATCAAAATGTTCTGTCTTGAGAGCTATTTGATGTGCAAGAAGCTTTTTGAATATTTTACAAGCCTTTTAAAATCAAATTCATTGGACTTTTATATTCAACTGGGCCACGAGCAAGTGAACACAGACCCCCAAAGCAATCAAGTTTGGTTGCAAAGTCTAAAATATCAAGGTTTGTGTAGTTTCTAAACTTGGTTATGTACATCTCAATCCTTGGTAAGAATGTATATTAACATTATTTTTGCAGAATGTAGATTGTGTAACACAATGAGTAGTGAACAAATGCAAAATAAGGCATGGAAATATAAAGAAGCCAAATGACAAATAATTCAAAGCAGATTGAATGTCTGTTCTTTAGCAAGAACCATGCACGAGCTAACATAATGGAGGATGACACTGCATCTGTTTTCATTTTTCTTTCTTTTGGGAGGACTTTCTTCTTTTTGGACTGTATTTGGACTTTTCTACAAATTCTCTTCCATTTCTATCTTTTGGACAGTCACAGAAGTTACAACTAGCACTGTAGCAATAATATTAAATAAAAGAAAATTATGTTTAATATTATATAAAAGGGTTTGTTTTTTTTAAGAAAAAGCTAAAATGAATCACTGGCTTTATTTCTTAAGATAGCATTATAACTTTTAGGTTTGAAAAATAATGAACAGACTGAGACTCATTATGAAGTTCGCAAATCAAATTCACTATCAAAGTCCCAACTCTTGTAAATTTAGGCTGAATAATAATTAGTAAAATTTGTAATATGTAATAATACTATTTGATTATATATCAGTAAATGCACTTTGATCTCTCTCTTGATTATTTCTGTATGATTTAGAAGACCAGATTACATTTAAGATTTATACATAATGGTAGTTAGGGTCTTAGCTACGTAAATAAGAAAACTAAGTAATAAGGCAGAAAAAGAGAAAGCAGAATAAAACACTATTATGGAGAAATGATTTATTACACGCTAAAGAGCTGAAATCTTGTTCTTACTTTTCAGTTACGAACATTTCTAAAAACCAGTCCCAGACATTGAATAAAGTTAAATAAGAAATCAATAATTTTAGCATAAGCTTTGACAGTTGCAGATGAAAAAAGTTTGTTTTTCCTACTGCTGTTGGCTAAAAAAGCATTTTAGTGGATTTCAAAATAGTCTGTTGTAATAAGATGCAAATGATAATATCTTTGTAATCAGTATCTCAAGTATCCTATATCCTCTTCCAACGCTTTCTCAAAAATGTTGAGGAGTAATGTAGATGAACGCAGCAATGGAGAGGAGGAGGTCGGAGCAATTATATTGCAGTAAAACTGAAATTCTTTAGTAAAGAATTCCCTTTCCCTATATGCCATACTTTTGTTTAATAATGCCATGCTAGAATTATAGTTTTTAAAAGTTACGACTTTTGTAGTAGTTTATTTTAGTTTTCAACTCTCACTAGATAGTTAACTTTGAAAAATTTAAAACTTTAACCTCAGGTTTCTCCTCTGGAAAATGAGGACAAAATTAAGGATTCTAAAATTATTGAAAGTTATAATATGCATGAAAATCTTAATATCAAATAAACTTAAGGCCATATAATGAGTGCCACATAAATGGTACCTGTTAGATGGACAATCTACCTTCTTTTTAGTTATCAGGGATGGATTAGCTACTACCAAAAAAAGGTTTATACCTATTTGGTTTATATAAGTTTTTCATATAAGATTTTTTGATGTGTCAACTTGGCTAAATTACAGTTATTCAACCAGTTATTCAACCAAAAACTAATCTAGATGTTTCTATGGAGGCATTTTCTAGATGTGATTAAGATCTATAAACAGCTGCCTTTAGATAAGAGAAATTATCCTAGATAATCTGAGTGAGTCTATTCAGTCAGTTAAAATGCCTAAAAAGCAAATCTGAGGTTTCCCTGATGAACAAGAAATTCTACCTGTGGACAGCAGTATCAGACCCTGACCAAGAGTTCCAGATTGCTTTCCTGACAGCCTGCCCCAATGGATTCTGGAGGTGCCTAGCCAGTCTCCACAACTGCATAAGCCAGTTCCTTGCAACAATTCTCTTAAAACAGATCTCCTACTATTTCTGCTTCTCTAGCTAAACACTGATGCATGAATTCATTCATTCAGCAAATACTTACCAAGGATTTTCTATGTCTCAATTCAAGTATTATTCTAGATACCAAGGAATCTGTAGAGAACAAATTAGATGTTTCTCCTGTCATCACTGAACAGACAATATTTTCCTGAGAAAAGTTACAATATTAAAAATATTTAAATTAAAATAATAAAAAGTGCTTTGAAGTAGAAGAGATAGCACATTATTTTCTTATTAGCCCTTTTAATTTTCATTTGGAAACATTTAAACATTTTTATTGTGAATTTAAATCAGACGTATATCAGTTGGGAGAGAGTTTTTTTTGTTTCTGTGAACTTGAGTTTCTATTATGTAGATATGAATGTAGGTTTTGTCCTATGTGGAAAAAAATGTAAAAATTTAAACTTTCTGAGTTAAATGTAGCTGGTGAACAAACACTGAGTGCCTCTAGGTACATGAAATTGAGTTGAACAAAGCAGGGAAGGGCCATTTTACCTACATTGGGATCTAATGTGTTAAGCAAATGATGATCATTGTCAATTATTTTAAAATTGAATTCTCATGTAGCTAATATGGTGTGCTCATTCGTGTGACTACATTAAAAACATTACATTCAGTGCAAAATACTTAATTGTCAAATGTTTCTATCAGAACAATAAGAATCGCCTTTATAAAATGAAAAGAGTTCTCATCATTAAATATAGAAAATAACGATTAAATTTTTTTGAGATTTGAGATCACTTTTTAATATGTGATTTTACTTAAATCATGAAGGGATAAACAAATGCATTCTCAGTAAGCAAATTTGAAGGGAACTAACCCTTGAAATAGAAAGTGTTATAAATAATTTTTCTATTAAAAACACTGTACTCAATTTCTTCTACACTATTCCAATATCACAGGTCAGTTAGCCTTTAAATCATATGCACTTCAATTCACAAAAGTTTATTTGTTTCCCATTTACAATTTCACAGAATTTGCCAGAAATTAGAATTGGAAAACAATAAAATGTTTTCCTTTTTCTTTGATTGTTCATGAACACACACCTCCTGCCCCATTACCAGTCAATAGGACCATTTTATATGTCTGCTTAAATTTAAATTGCCAGGTCTCTTCATGGCCAAGTCCTAGCCTTGAACTTTATCAGATATTAATCAGACTTAAAAAAATAAGAACTTTCTTCAATTATAAATGCAAATACTTTCTTACTGATTTGGATCAGGATAAGACAATATACATAATGTGTTATGTCCGATGCAGGATACAGGATGCTTGGGGCTGGTGCACAGGGATGACCCAGAGAGATGTTATGGGGAGGGAGGTGGGAGGGGGGTTCATGTTTGGGATCGCATGTACACCCATGGTGGATTCATGTCAATGTATGGCAAAACCAATACAGTATTGTAAAGTAAAATAAAGTAAAAATAAAAATTTTAAAAAATAAAATAAAACAAACAAACAAACAATAAATAATAATTTTGGAAAGCAAGATGTTTGCAAAAGCCTTTTAAACATGGATATTCAATTTACAAATGCTGTTTAAATATTATAACTTTTGAAAACATGTTATTCAATTACCCTGAACAGAAAGGACATATATCATGGAAATCCCTACTTTCTCAGACACTCATAATTTTGGGTTCAGTTCAAGATGGCAGAGTAGAAGGATGTGTGCTCATCTTCCTCTGGGAGAGCACAAAAATTGCAGCTAGCTATTGAGCAACCATCCACAGGAGGACACTGGAACCCACCAGAAAAGATACCCCACATCCAAAGACAAAGAAGAAGCCACAACAAGATGGCAGGAGGTGTGCAAACATGATAAAAATCAAATCCCATACACACCACAATCTGGAGAACAATAATACCTAAGAAGTTTTCCCACCATAGTGAAGCTTCTGAGCCTCCTATCAGGCTTCCCAGCCTGGGGATCCAGCAAAGGTACTGGTAACCTCCAGGGAATCTGACTTTGAAGACCAGTGGAATTTGATTATAGGGCTTCCACAGGGCAAGAGGAAATAAAGACTCCACTCTTGGAGGGCACAAACAAAATCTTGTTCATGCCAACACCCAGGGGAAAGGAGTAGCAACCCCACAGGAGACTGAACCAGACCTACCTGTAAGTGTGTGAGGATCCCCTGTGGAGGTATGGGTCAGCAGTGTCTCTCTGTGGGAATGAGGGCACTGGCAGCAGCCCTAGAGGAGGCCCTTTGGTGTTAAGTCCTCTTGGAGGTCACCATTAACCCTACCATAGAGCCCAAAGACCCCAGGGCTGGGTCATCTCAGGCCAAACAACTTACAGGAAGGGAGCACAACCCCATCCATCAGCAGATAATTGGATTAAAATTTTACTGATTATGGCCTTGCCCACCAGAGCAAAAGCCAGTTTTTCTAATCACCAGTCCTTCCCATCAAGAAGATTACACAAGAGTCTTAGCCTCCAAAGGGCAGACAGAAGAAGCAAGATGAATCACAATCCTGCAGCTGCTAGAACCAAAACCACATCACAGAAAGTTAAAAAGGATGAAAAAGCAGAGGGTTTTGTCCCAGATGAAGGAACAAGACAAAACCCCATAAATATAGCCAAATGAAGTAGAGATAGGCAAACTTTCCAGAAAAAGAATTTAGAATATTGATAGTGAAGATGATCCAGAATCTCGAAAAAAGAATGGAGGTAAAGATTGAGAAGGTGCAAGAAATATTTACCAAAGACCTAGAAGAACCAAAGCACAGGTAAACAGAGATGGACAGTGCATTATTGCTGCTGTTTAGTCTTTAAGTTGCATATGACTCTTTCTATCCCATGGACTATAGCCTTCTAGGCTCCTTTGTCCATAGATATTCCAGGCAAGAATACTGGAGTGGGTTGCCATTTCCTTCTCCAGGGTATCTTCTCAACCTAAGGATCTAATTCATCTCTCCTGCCTGACAGGCAGATTCTTTACCACTGAGCCACCTGGCAGGCATATTCTTTACCACTGAGCCATGTGGGAAGCCCAACAATACATTAGAAAGAATCAATAGCAGAATGACTGACCTGGAGGACAGAATAGTGGAAATCACTGCCACAGAACAGAATATACAAAAATGAATAAAAAATAAATAAATGAAGACAACCTAAGAGACCTCTGGGACAATATTAAACATACCAACATTCACATTAGAGGGGTCACAAAAGGAGAAGTGAAGAGAGAAAGGATCTGAGAAAATATTTGAAGAAATAATAGCTGAAAACTTCCCTACTATGGGAAAGGAAATAGTCAATGAAGTCTAGGAAACACAGAGAGTCCCAGGCAGAATAAACCCAAGAAAGAACACAGGAAGACACATGGTAATGAAAATGACAAAAAAGAAAAAAAAAGATAAAGATAAAATATTAAAAGGAAAAAGGGAAAAATGACAAATAAAATACAAAAGAACTCACTTAAAGTTTCTCAACAGAAACCGTACAGTCTAGAAGGGAATGCCATGATATTTTTAAAGTGATGAAAAGGAAGAACCTTCAACAAAGAGTACTCTACCAAGCAAGACTCTCATTCATTTTTGATGGAGAAGTCAAAAGCTTTCCAGAGAAACAAGACTGAAGAGAATTTAGCACCACCAAACCAGCTTTGCAACAAATACTCAAGGAACTTCTCTAGGCAGGAAACACAAGAGAAGGAAAAGACCAACACAAAGTAAACCTAAAACAATTAAGATAATGGTAATCAGTTCAGTTCAGTCACTCAGTCGTCTCCGACTCTTTGCGACCCCATGAATTGCAGCACGCCAGGCCTGTCCTCCACCAACTCCTGGAGTTCACTCAGACTCACGTCCAACGAGTCAGTGATGCCATCCAGCCATCTCATCCTCTGTCGTCCCCTTCTCCTCCTGCCCCCAATCCCTCCTAGCATCAGAGTCTTTTCCAATGAGTCAACTCTTCACATGAGGTGGCCAAACTACTGGAGTTTCAGCTTTAGCATCATTCCCTCCAAAGAAATCCCAGGGCTGATCTCCTTCAGAATGGATTGGTTGGGTCTCCTTGCATGCAGTCCAAGGGACTCTCAAGAGTCTTCTCCAACACCACAGTTCAAAAGCATCAATTCTTTGGTGCTCAGCTTTCTTCACAGTCCAACTCTCACATCCATACATGACTACTGGAAAACCATAGCCTTGACTAGACAGCCCTTTGTTGGCAAAGTAATGTCTCTGCTTCTGAATATGCTGTCCAGGTCAGTCATAACTTTTCTTCCAAGGAGGAAGCATCTTTTAATTTCATGGCTGCAGTCACCATCTGCAGTGATTTTGGAGCCCAGAAAAATAAAGTCTGACACTGTTTCCACTGTTTCCCCATCTATTTCCCATGAAGTGATGGGGCCAGATGCCATGATCTTCATTTTCTGAAAATGGTAATAGGAACACGCATACCTTAACTATAAATGAATTAAATGCACCAACCAAAAGACATAGACTGTCTGGGCAGTAGAGAACAAGTGCATGTATGCACTTCCACTTACCGCATCACTCTACTTAACCCCTCAAATTATATATAATTATTTTATATTGTTAAGTTGAAATCATAATGATCTTTTATATTCTGTCTGGCTATTGATTTTGAAAATTGATAAACTTCTTTTAGTATTGTGATTATGTAACTATTATTCACTTGATAAGATTGTATCATTATTGGTCAATAGAAAATAATAGAATTCTATATCGCTAAAACTACCATTAATAAAAAAATATATAATCACTTTTTAAAATCCAGATGCATAACAGAATTATCTTGGATTCTTTTTGAAAAATGCAAATGCCCAGGTATTGCTGTTCTTCTCCAAAACTCCAGATGTGTTTCTAATGAGGAGCAATGTTTAAAAACAACTGGACTATATGATGATCATTTATTTTATCTAATTTATTTCACTTTTTCTATTTCATATTCAGTGCTCACATTTCTTTTAGTTTATGTTTTTCAATTTCTCTGTCTCTTTTTTGCTGTTATTGTTTCAAGCCTTTATCAAGCATAGTAGAAAAGCTTTTGCATGTATAGTATGTATGTGGTAAGTCGCTTCAATCGTGTCCGACTCTTTGCATGCCCATGGACTGTAGCTGGCCAGGCTCCTCTGTCCATAGGATCCTCTAGTCAAGAACACTGGAGTGGGTTGCCATTTCCTTCTCCAGGGGATCTTCCTAACCCAGGGATCAAACCCGTGTCTCTTATATCTACCTACATTGCAAGGCAGGTTCTTTACTACTAGCACCATCTGGGAAGTCCTAAAATATGTATAATATAATATATATATATATATATATATAAGAAAATTTATGAATTTTTGTTTAGTTAAAAAAATTCATGACACTTGGATTACACTTGTTTGACTTAGTATGAATAGAATGCTAGATTTCTAATTTATATTTGCACAAAACTTTGATGCAATTCCATGTATTTTGACATCTAGTATTACCAAAAGTCTAGAAAATTTATTATCTTTGTGAATTAAACTTTTAATCCAATTCTGAGACTATAAAGAAATACTATGCTTTGAAACAAAACACAGGAATTTAACGTGTGACACAGTATTATTACCTAAAGGGCAGATTGTGTTCAAATTTCACAAAACTTTGTACTAGTGTCCATTATTTGTTTCCATACCTTACTCAAGATTCCACATTGTATTTAATTGCATTGAGCAGCTTCAGCTGCCTACAAAAAGTTCTGGTAAATTCTCTTTTCATTTTTATTCTATTACAAATATTTTCTGTTTTTTTCCTTGTTATAGCTTCTTGGATACACCTATCATTTAAAAGTAGACATTTAATTTTGAAATACATGGGATTTTGAGTAAAATATCTTCAATATTAATTTCTTATTTTTGAGAATTTTTTGATGTTAATTTTGATGTTAATTTCTCATTTAAATGTCTTCTTCTCTGCAATCACCCTCTGTGCTTTTTTCAGTCTAACTTTACTGAGGCTTTTAATACCTAAGTCGAAGATCTCTCTTGGTAAATGTCACATTGCACTTGAAAATATGTGATAAGAGAATAGATTGTATAAATTCAGTAATTTTAAACCATTAATTTTTGCACCTTGTTTTATGTCCCTGGATATGTTCCAGCATCTCCTAGTTTACAATCTATGGGAATGTGAACAGAATTTGTATCCTCCTGTTGTGTGAAAAGTGTATAAATCTTAGTTATTTTGAATTGGTTCATAGTGTTTTCAGGCCTACCATATCCTACTTCCACTTCTCTGTATATTCATATACCGAATATACAGAATATATCCATATTCTACTTATTTGCATATTCATTCTATTAATATTTGATACTGAAATTCCAACTAAAAATCTTAATTTATCTACTTTAAAAAATAATTGTAATATATAGTGGAACTATATGTATCCTTGTTCTATATTTTCCAAGTCTCCTCTGTAAATGTGTTATCATACTTTCATAATTTAAAAAATAAAAATTGAAATATAAAGAAATAATTCTGAAGTTGAAAAGTAGTTTTGAAGTTTGAAAGCAGTGATATTTTTTAAGAAAAAGACATTTGCTATATAGTCAGCAAATATCAACAGATTTTCTGATTGTCAACCATCAGTAAATGTCAACAAGTATTTGATATACAATCAGCAAATATCAACAGACCATTAAAGGAATAAACTTTTCTATACTTTAGAATTATTCATATATAATGAAGCATTTTGACTACCACAGAAACTGGAGCCAATACAATTGGTAATTGATACCATTAAAACTACTGCTTATTGCAAATTTTACTAATGATTGTCGTGAGTGGGCTGTTGGTACACTAAGGAAATCTTAGAGGTTATAAATTTTTTATTTTTACAACTAGTTTTATATTACAGTCATTCAACTATTTATACAAATTCAGATAATTATATATTATACATAAATGTTACAAATTAATTTTATCTTTCAAGTAGACATTCTTAGATCCTCTTTAACTTACTCCACTCTACCCTACAATTAGCTCATTTTTTATTTGAGTCATGATGAAATCTATTGCTTTATTATATGAACCCTCTGAACCAAAACACTTCTCTAACTAGCCTAGTTTCATAGTCCTTTGAAAATGTAAGTACCCACAAATTAATAATGCTGAACTCCTTAGTAATTCTCATGAAAAAGATTTTGTGTAAAATTAAGGAAATATGAAAAAAGACCAAGATCCCAAAGCTCTTCGTTTAAGGGCTATATAATTTGCAAAGATCAATTAAAATGATTCTACAAGTTCAGTCCAGTTCAGTTCAGTTGCTCAGATGCAAGTTACTCTCCTTCAGTTTTTCTTCTTTACAAGCATGCCCAAACAAAGCAAAGGTTTACACAACCAAGCAATAATTCAATATAGAGTGAAGAAATGAAGACACTTTTGAAAGGCAATCTGTAAACAGTTAGAAGACAAGGGAATTTTGAACCTTACACACCATGGTCTATAATGAACAAATCATGCCTGACCATGATGATAGACCTGTTTGAGAGAGTTACAAAACTAATTGGAGAAGAGGATGGAGTCGACGTCATGTATTTGGGCTTCAGTGAAGCATTTGAAACAGTGGATCATGAACTTTAAGTTGCAAATTAATTATAATTGTTTCGGATGAGAACAGAGTCACATGGATTGAGAACTGGCTAAAAGATCATAAACACAAATAATAGATGACAATGAATCCAGTTGGGGGATAAATGCAGCAGGTTTTTGTAATGGTGAAGTTTTGTAAATCTCTATTTATTGGTTGTTAAAGACTGCTGCTGCTGCTGCTGCTCGGTCGCTTCAGTCATGTCCGACTCTGTGCGACTCCATAGATGGCCCCCTACCAGGCTCCTCTGTCCCTGGGATTCTCCAGGCAAGAACACTGGAGTGGGTTGCCATTTCCTTCTCCAATGCATGAAAGTGAAAACTGAAAGTGAAAGTGAAGTCGTGTCGGAGTCTTAGCAACCTCATGGACTGTAGCCTACCAGGCTCCTCTGTCCATGGGATATTCCAGGCAAGAGTACTGGAGTGGGGTGCCATTGCCTTCTCTGTTAAAGACTAGTTTTCCTCAATAATATTCAAGTAGAAGTGTTTTCAGAGGTACCAGATGTAGAACCCCCAAAAAATAGATCAAAATATGAGTTCATACCAATCAATATCTAATTTAGAACTTATGTTTGACTTCAGTTGAATTTTGAAAACGTTATGTAAAAAAGTATTAGTGCATAATATTCAGGGAATAACTAGTGCCAATAAAACAGAATATTTTAAATATTTTAGACATTATTAATGATACATTTTATTTCTTATTAAAGTAAGTTCAATAGTACCTCTATTAGAAATGTATCAAAGAAATAAAACTAATCTTCTAATTTTTATAAATAATGCTTATGATTTCTCTACATTTGTTTAAGTTAAATTAATTTTATAGTAATAACAGAACAGCATACACAATGCAGACTTTTAATTTCCAGGAGACTATCAGAAAATAACATTTTTATAAATAATGCTTATGATTTCTCTACATTTGTTTAAGTTAAATTAATTTTATAGTAATAACAGAACAGCATACACAATGCAGACTTTTAATTTCCAGGAGACTATCAGAAAATAACATTTTTATAAATAATGCTTATGATTTCTCTACATTTGTTTAAGTTAAATTAATTTTATAGTAATAACAGAACAGCATACACAATGCAGACTTTTAATTTCCAGGAGACTATCAGAAAATAACTCGTTTATGTCTTTTATGAAAGTCTTTTATGTCTTTAATGAAAGAAGAAGGCAATTATCTATAGATGTTTTTAAACCCAAATCTCTTTTATTAGAGGGGATTAGTGCGGCACAGGTGAGGCAGGGAAGGACTAGGGAGGCCATCTTCCTACATGGCTGTTCCCTGGCTTTGCTTTCTCAGTTCTATTGCTTCCTCACATAGGGCAGCTCAGGTGCACTGGAGAAGGGCTCAAAGCACAGAGCCTCAAATGTCTCATCTGCCAAGAAGGCTAGCCCCACAGTGGCTGGGGCCTGGGTCTGGCTGGTGAAGTCACACTTACTCAACGTCTTGCTCTGTCATGAAGTTGATTGTCCTCATACAACCACTGCACTTTCGGTCCTTGACATCTGTGAAGATGGTGATCTGGTGGCAATGGTTGATGAGGAACATATCCATCTCAGAACCCGCCTCTTCCCAAGATTTATCATGAAATACCATAGAACAGCTTTTCCAAATTGTATAAGATTATTTTAGAAGTTATGCAATAATGTTTTAAAATGCATTCATTTGCATATATTAGGGGATAAATTGATTAAATGACATAAATACTACTTAAATATGTTTGAATGCAAACAAGTACCATTATCTCAAGAAAAAATAAAGTAGTATAAAATGTGCACACATTCAGGTAGTTGGTACACAGAAGACTAATGTTTGGAAAATGTTGCAGATGACAAAGCCAGTATTGCCTTATCCATTGAACCAAAAATTGATTTAATTAGATGTAAGGATAATGTATTGAGAAGATACCGGCAAGATTCTCAAGGAAAATAAGATGAAAATGTTGAGCAAATAGGCAAAAATAAGGTTCATAACATTCTATATAATCCCCAGATTTTCCAGATCCAGCAGAAATGTTGCTTAATTAAACAACATTTCAATAAAATTCTTTTCATTACGGCAAATGAACCTAAAGAGTCTCTTGAAGTTTCAGTTCAGTTCAGTTCAGTCGCTCAGTTGTGTCCAACTATTTGCAGCCCCATGGACTGCAGCACGACAGGCTTCCAAGTCCATTACCAAGTCCCAGAGCTTGCTCAAACTCATGTCCACTGAGTCAGAGATGCCGTCCAACCATCTCATCCTCTGTCATCCCCTTCTCCTCCCACCTTCAATCGTTCCCAGCATCAGGGTCTTTTCAAATGAGTCAATTCCTCACATCAGGTGGCCAAAGTATTGGAGTTTCAGCTTCAGCATCAGTCTTTCTAAAGAATATTCAAGACTGATTTTCTTTAGAATTGACTGGTTGGATCTCCTTGCAGTCCAGGAGACTCTCAAGAGTCTTCTCCAACACCATAGTTCAAAAGCATCAATTCTTCAGTGTTCAGCTTTCTTTATAGTTCAATTCTCACATCTATATATGACTATTGGAAAAACCATAGCTTTGACCAGATGGACCTTTGTCTGCAGAGTAATGTCTCTGCTTTTTAATATGTTGTCTAGGTTGGTCATACTTTTTCTTCCAAAGAGCAAGTGTCTTTTAATTTCTTGGCTGTAGCCACCATCTGAAGTGATTTTGGAGCCAAAAAAAAAACAAACCAAAAAACTCTGTCACTGTTTCCATTGTTTCCCCATCTATTTGTCATGAAGTGATGGGACCGTATGCCATGATCTTTGTTTTCTGAATATGAGGTGGGGTTTTTTTTGTAAATTAATTAATTTATTTTAATTGAAGGCTAATTACTTTATAATATTGTAGTGGTTTTTGTCATACATTCACATGAATCAGCCATGGGTGTGCATGTGTCCCCCATCCTGAATCCCCCTCCTACCTCTCTCCTCATCCCATCTTTCAGGATTTCCCAGTGCACTGGCCCTAAGTGCCCCATATGACCCAGCAATCCAACTTCTGGGCATACACACCAAGGAAACTAGAATTGAAAGGGACACATGTACCCCAATGTTGATCACAGCACTGTTTGCAATAGCCAGGACATAGAAGCAACCTAGATGCCCATCAGTAGATGAATGGATAAGAAAGCTGTGGTACATATACACAATGGAAAAGTACTCAGCTATTAAAAAGAGTGCATTTGAATCAGTTCTAATGAGGTGGAGGAAACTGGAGCCTATTTTACAGAGTGAGGTAAGTCAGAAAGAAAAACACCAGTACAGTATAATAACACATATATGTGGAACTGAGAAAGATGGTAATGATGATCCTGTATGTGAGACAGCAAAAGAGACACAGATGTAAAGAACAGACTTTTGGATTCTGTGGGAGAAGGTGACAGTGGGATGATTTGAGAGAATAGCATTGAAACATGTATGTTACCATATATGAAATAGATCACCAGTCCAGGTTCAATGCATGACTATCAAGTTTTAAGCCAACTTTTTCACTCTCCTCTTTCACTTTCATCAAGAGGCTGTTTAGTTTTCCACTTTCTGCCATAATTGTCTGCATATGTGAGGTTATTAATATTTCTCCTTGCAATCTTAATTCCAGCTTGTGCTTCATCTAGCCCTGCATTTTGCATGATGTCCTCTGCTTATAAGTTAAATAAGCAGGGTGACAATATACAGCCTTGACACACTTCTTTCCTGATATGTAACCATTCTGTTGTTCCATGTACAGTTCTAAGTGTTGCTTCTTGATCTGCATAAAGATTTCTCAGGAGGCAGGTCAGGTAGTCTGGTATTCCCTTCTCTTTAAGAATTTTCCAGAGTTTGTTGTGATCCACACAGTCAAAGGCTTTGGCATAGTCAATAAAGCAGAGGTAGATGTGTTTCTGGAACTCCCTTGCTTTTTTGATGATCCAACAGATGTTGTCAATTTGGTCTCTGGTTCCGCTGCCTTTTCTAAATCCAGCTTGAACATCTGGAAGTTCATGGTTCATGTACCATAGAAGCCTGGCTTGGAGAATTTTAAACATTACTTTGCTAGCGTGTGAGATGAATACGATTGTGTGGTAGTTTGAGCATTCTTTGGCATTGCCTTTCTTTGGGATTGGAATGAAAACTGACCTTTTCCAGTGCTTTGACCACTGCTGAGTTTTCCAAATTTGCTGGCATATTGAGTGCAGCACTTTCAGAGCATCATCTTTTAGGATTTGAAATAGCTCAACTGAAATTCCATCACCTCCACTAGCTTTGTTCATAGTGACGCTTCCTAAAGCCCACTTGACTTCACATTCCAGGATGCCTGCCTCCAGGTGAGTGATCACATCATTGTGGTTATCTGGGTCATGAAGATCTTTTTTATACAGTTCTTCTGTGTATTCTGTATTCTTGTCACCTCTTCCTAATATCTTCTGCTTCTGTTAGGTTCATACCATTTCTGTTCTTTATAAGGTTTAACCTACTGGAGTGATAAATTCTGACTTATTCACCCCTTTCAACTTTTAAACATCAATAGAATGAAATAAAAACATACTAAACCTAGAATAGAAAAAAAAATATTGTCACATTAGGTATACCTTTAAATGGAAAGGGTGCTTTTGCTGCTTGCAACTGGTTTCTTAGTTGAATGAAAACTATTTATGAAACCTAAAAAGACAGAGGCACCAGAGAGCTAGACGAAAATGAACACACCAAGAAAAAGACAAATTATAAGATATTCATCCAAGTAGAAGCAATAAAAACTTTTGGTTTGCACAACAGCCTCCCAAGGGTAAAGGCAGGATTTACATTACTGGTTGTACTTAAAACTCACCCTGAAGATCACTGAGGCCAACATCTGAGAGTATTCTCACAGGAGAGATTAGATATCCTGTCATAGCTTTCCATTTTTTATTTATATGATTTTGCTGCAGTAATAATTATTCTTTTGGAAAACAATTTTCTGGCAACTAAAGATTTTAGCCTTGGGAGTTGTCAGGCTGTGTTCAGTTAAAGTTGAGCTGTCAGGTCCAAAATGGCCATAACGCACACCATAGATGATGGATCCCAGTCTTTCCTTAAGCCTTTCTACTTACAGAAGCAGTGTTAATAATTCAGCTTTTGGAAATAAAGAATAAGCACTACATTTACCTTACAGGTGGAACAATAATAATGACATTAACTCTATCTACAAATATCTCCTCATTTCAGTTCAGTTCAGTCACTCAGTTGTGTCTGACTCTTTGCGACCCCATGAATTGCAGCACGCCAGGCCTCCCTGTCCATTACCAACTCCTGGAGTTCACTCAGACTCATGTCTATCGAGTCAGTGATGCCATCCAGCCATCTCATCCTCTGTTGTTCCCTTCTCCTCCTGCCCCAATCCCTCCCAGCATCAGAGTCTTTTCCAATGAGTCAACTCTTCGAATGAGGTGGCCAAAGTACTGCTTCAGCATCATTCCCTCCAAAAGAAATCCCAGGGCTGATCTCCTTTAGAATGGACTGGTTGGATCTCCTTACAGTCCAAGGGACTCTCAAGAGTCTTCTCCACTGTCACAGTTCAAAAGCATCAATTCTTCGGCGCTTACAAATATCTTCTACTTAATCACAGTTCTAGATTTGAATAGTCATGACCCTTGCATTATCATATTTTTGCCTGGAACATTAGCATATACTTATTGATTCATTAATTATTGCCTTTGGTAAATATTTCTTCTGCCTACTCTGGTAGTTGGAATATTGGTAGTGCTAGATATTAGTAGAGCCATAGTAATAAAAAAAATACACATCTTTGATGCAACTGGAGGGCATAATCAGGCAAATGAGTAATAATAAAAGTAATACATTTTCTGATTAGAAAGTAACAGATGTTTTGGGATTATATCAGTGGAAAACTCAACTCAGCCATGATGGTGATAAGAGAGGTGATAATAAAAAGTAGTATCTCAGAGAAAATGATGTGTATTCCCTGGTGGCTCATATGGTAAAGAATCTGCCTGCAGTGCCAGAGACCCAGGTTCGATCTCTGGGTTGGGAACATCCTTTGGAGAAGGGAATGGCTATCCACTCCAGTATTTTTGCCTGGAGAATTCCATGGACAGAGGAGACTGGTGGGCTACAGTCCATGGGGTTACAAAAAGTTGGACACAACTGAGCAACTAACACTTTTACTTTCATGGCATATATACATATATATATATACACACACACACACACATATATATCTGTGTGTGTGTGTTCATGTATATATAGCATATGTAATAATTTATGCTGTAATGTATATATATGCTACATATATTCTTTATCTGTGCTAGGTACACTAGGCAGAGTACAGATAGTCTGGTAACTCCAAGATAAGAGAATATGAAATGTTAAGGAGCTAAAAGATGTTTAATATACTAGCGAGTAGAATTTGAGAGGAAGATGATACAAGCTGAGGCTAGAAGACCTCAAAATGTTGCCTACGCTATAACTTCAATAGCCCATTCACATGGACTGTGTCACCCAGGTGAACAAAGTAGTGAACTTAGGGTAGAAACAGCGAGGATGGAAAAAAGTGTAATGAAACAAAAGAATATTTAGGAGGCAAATTAAATAAGACTTAGTGATTGGATATAAAGAGTGAAAGAAATGGAAAGGAGATAACTGGCTTGATCAATTGGATACATAGATGGTATCACCCTTAACAACAATGAGAAATATTGAAGGAAAGAAATGTTTTCAGGTGAAATAGCTTTCTTATGGCGGTTTCAACTTGTTGACTTTGAGGTGTACTTGAGAAATCTAAACAGATATTTCTAGCAGACAGTTGGATAGGCAGATCTACAATCCAGAAGAGGAATCTATATCAGATATATGTTTTGAATAGATGATAATTGAAGCCATAGGAATTAGAAAAGGCTAAAAGGAAGATTAGTCCTTTTTTTCTGATTTTGGATGGGAGTATAGTTATATAAATCTATATTTATAATTATCAGATGGCATTTACAGGAGTATATTTTATAACTTAATTTGGTAATCCACATTTTAGGTTAATAACCATGTGATTTATTCAGAGTGTATTTTTCAAAATAGTACAGAAATATAGATACTACAAATAAGCAGAAAATATCGAGGTATTGTTGTATATATTTATATTTTCCACAGTGAATGTGTAAAGATTTTTATAAGCAGAGACAAGTAGATGTTATTGAATATAACACATGGAAATCTCTAATTTATGTAATAGAAATATTGGTATTGACCTTAAACATTTAGTTGGGCAGATGAAAATATTGATATGGGTTTCTATTCCTCTTTGTCAGCTTACTCTATTGTGGAGATAAGAACGAACAATTAAGTACCACACTATAGACTGAAGGAATAAAAGCAAAGAAGCCGCAATTATGAATGAAGCTATTTGTGTTCTGGATAAGTGATGATTATTTGCCTATAATTAATGTTCTTTCTGGTACCTTGCAAACTGTGAAGAATACCTTTAGTAGATACATTATTCTTTATAACATTGATTGCTATGAACAATAGAATACAGTCTTGTCTATTGTTCTGAGTTTGAAGATGATGTTTTATTTTTCATCACTGGTATGTAGTTGTGTATATATAAATCCAAAACAAGTGAAGCAATCAGTCCATCAGTTTGTTATTTTGTTTACGTGAAATCAAAAGGGTTAGTTTGATTGATTCCCTCCTCCTTGGATGTTTGGGCATTAAATATGTAACCCAGATGTCAGCTGGGGCCACCTTGTCTTCCATGAGATCTAGATAAGATTGCCTTGAATCTTGACACCCGCCTTGTGGAAGGAGGAAATACTTTTCAAATGTCAGTAAAATCCAGGTAGCTTAAGTTATTAATGGTTACTCTTCGTCCAGTCTCTGTCTAAATTTCTATGTTTCCTGTCTTTTATATCCACCATATCATTTTAAATTTATGCTCTGAGCTATTCTTTATCTACAAAACAAAAATGTAGCCCGTGCAAATGAAACACTCATGAATGTAGAGAACTTTTTGGAATACTGGGATGGGGAAGATTAAGAGAGCAAAGCATTTACACTGCTGCAAGAATAATGACTCGACATTTAGTATAAGACCACCCTGATCCCTTTAGCCATCTTTCTTGATAGGAATTTCCATCAGTCCTTCAGTCCCTGTAGAAGTGTGCTTTGGAATAAATTCATTAATTTATATATACATCCCAAGATTTAAATAACAGTATTGTTTGTAATGGGCTTCTCAAGTGGTTCAGTGGTAAATAATCTGCCTGCCAATGCAGGCGATGCAGGAGATGTGGGTTCCATCCCTGGGTCAGGAAAATCCCCTGGATGAACAAATGGCAACCCATTCTGGTATTCTTACTTGGAGAATCAGATGGACAGAGGAGCCTGGTGGGCTCAGTCCATGGGGTCACAAAGAGTCAGACACAACTGAAAATGCACACACAAACAGCTTTATTAAAAATAAAGCTTCCTATATTACAACCCAATTAAATTGGCTAAGATGATCCACACAATGTGATTTAAATGATTTAAACATCCATACAGCAGTCATTTAAAAATAATGAAAACAAGCACATCCTTGAGAGGAAAAATATCTAAGAGATATTATGAAGTAAAAAAATCAGGATGCAAAATGATGTCTATGATATGTTTCTATTTTTGGAGGTAGATAACTATATTTTGAACTAGAAGAATACACCAAATGATAATATCAGTTTCTTTCAGGAAGAGATACTGGGTTAGTGGGAATGACTATTCTTTCATTTTAATATTGCAGTATTGTTTAATTTAATTCAATTTAAATAAATTATTTAAAATTAACAGCACATCAGTCAGTTCAGTCGCTCAGTCATGTCCAACTCTTTGTGACCCCCTGGACTGCAGCATGCCAGGCTTCTCTGTCCATCACCAACTCCCAGAGCTTGCTCAAACTCATGTCCATTGAGTCAGTGATGCCATCCAACCATCTCATCCTCTGTTGTCCCCTTCTTCTCCACCTTTAATCTGGCATCAGGGTCTTTTCCAATGGGTCAGTTCTTCTCATCAGGTGGTCAAATTATTGGAACTTCAGCTTCAGCATCAGTCCTTCCGATGAATATTCCATGGATTCATTTAAATACATCATTTTGTTATCTCATTCAAAATAACCATATAGGAGTCACTCCTATATTGTTATGAGAAAAAGAGCTGCCCTTAGAATAAAATCCAAAGTTCTTTACACCCTAAGTTCTGGCCACCCTGGCCTTCCTGGTGCCTCAACAACTTGTCGCATCCATTCTCAAACCAGATCCTTTGAATTTGTTCTTTGCTCTACTTCCAGTTCTATTTACCTGTTGTCACCTCATTTGGATCTTGATTCAATTGTTACCTCTTCAAAGATGCCTTTTGTGACCATCCTACCCATCCTAAGCCCTGTCACCTATTTAGTTATTTTCCGTCTTATTGCCCTATTTGCTTCATGGCACAAATTGCTCCTTGAAGTTAGGCATGTGTGTGTGTGTCTCTTCCCCTAGGAGAATATTAACTTTGTGAGAACAATGGCTTTATCTGTTTTGACTGTTGCTATAACTTCAATGCCTAATAGTAAGCATTCAATGAATGCAACAATGAATAAGTTAAGGGGGCCACATGAGTCCCCAGGTCTTATCTCCTATAATCAGGAGATCATCAAGAATAGTTTCTTTTTTAAGAGGAATTCATGTATCAACTCTTAAGTATTATAGTTATTTTGTTTTGAGTATTTATTAATTTATACTATATAATTTAAACAGGATTGAAGACTTGAAGCAAGTTTTAATGAACTTGCTAGAATAAAAATAAGCATAATTCTAAAAAATTGAACCATCACTAGATACACTACATATGCCTTATTTTAGGGAATCCTCCCAGTAATAATATGAGATGGGTTGATATTTATCACATTATATTATAGCTGAATTCAGATTCTCAAAGGACTCATGTTCTCATTAATTGCTATAGATTTTCTTGATTGAACAGGACATGTTTATGAATTTTTCTCACAGCAGGAAAGAAAATGACAAGATCTACTAAAATTTTTATCAGAAACAGTAAGATGTGGTCAATTGAATTACAGATGCACAGAGGTAATAGTTTTGTTTTTCTCAACACATCTACATTCATTTCAGAGAATTATCAAAATAGAAATTATCAGTGTTCTGTTGATGGTGATTACCAGAGTTTGAGAATAGCTTATTATGGAACAAAATGGCAAAAAACCTTTTTAAGGAACAGTTATGCAGTTGAATGCTCTAGGTAAGACTAACAGACTGTCCCCAACCAATGACGCTGCCAGTCTCACCAATTTAACTGCAGTCAAGAACAAAATTTAATAAATAATTCATAAGTAGAATCAAATGACCACCTTGCCCTCAGTATAAATTGCATTGTTTTTCATTCCTTTCCTCGCTCAGTTAACACTAAGGAGAATACAAGCGTTCAAGGACTTCCACCATCACACAGAGGCTAGCTTTCTGTCGTCTCTAATCTGACCAAATCAGATCATCCCAGGCAGTGGTGTCTCTATCTGCATTGACCTAGTAACCCTTTCCAAGAGCATGAATGTCTTTTGCCTCAGTCATGTTAGAAACTTCTCTTATACTTGAGTTCCTATTTTCATTCAACTAATGCTGAGAATAATCAAGGCAGAATGTCCTAAGCAAAGAGTGGGGAAGATGAGTCCATTACAAGAGGTCTGCTAAGAGGAGAAGAGAGTTTATTGCAAAGGATAGTAGAAATATAGAATTAGATACAGTAGTTCTGTATTAAAAACCAATTTCCTTTAAGTAGTTTAGACTTTATTTTCAAGCCAAATTCTTAAGCAAAGGTGTCTGGTTTACAGCCAGCCTGGTGACAGTATGAAGGAGAGGTGAGAGCCTAGGTTTTAAAACTGTTCAGTGAAACCAAAGAATTCATTGGAGATTCTAAGCACATTCTCCAAGCATTAATCTAAATGCAATCAAAAATAATAATTCAACATTTAAAAACTGTGATTAATATGCAAATAAATGGAATAAATAGTTACCTTCATCACTACAAGCTAGAAACAAGGTTAAGAGCAGAAAGGTTCAAAACATCTTGCTGTAATAAGATCAGGTTGATATTCCTATCTCTGTCATGAATTTTAAGCACCTGGGGTAAACTGGACAATCCCTGAGATTGAGCCATCACTGAATATGGAAGCACCAAACTGTCTCATCACAAAGACTACTGTACCTTACTCTACATGTCAGAGTGCTGCCTGGCTTCTCGGGAGGCCTCTGCTGGTCATACCAAGCCACTGCCTTGTCATGACACTGCTGTGAAAAACCCAGACAGCATATTAAAGAGTAGAGACATCAGTTTGCTGACAAAGGTCCATATAGTCAAAGCTATGGTTTTTCCAGTAGTCATGTATGGATGTGAGAGTTAGACCATGAAGAAGGCTAAGTGCCAAAGAATTGATGCTTTTGAATTGTGGTGTTGGAAAAGACCCTTGAGAATCCCTTGGACTTCAAGGAGATCCAACCAGTCAATCCTAAATAAAATCAGTCCTCAATATTCCTTGGAAGGACTGATGTTAAAGCTGAAGCTCCAATACTTTGGGCACCTGATGTGTAAAACTGACTCATTAGGTAAGACCCTGATGCTGGGAAAGATTGAAGGTAAGAGGAGAAGGGAGTGACAGAGGACAAGATGCTTGGATGACATCACTGAGAACGGACATGAGTTTGAGCAAGCTCCTGGAGTTGGTGAAGGACAGGGAAGACTGCTGTGCTGCAAGGCATGGGGTTGCAAAGAGTCGGACATGACTGAGAGGCTGAACGACAACAAAGAACCTTGACAGGTACTAGGGCAAGATGTGAGCACATGCATGCTTCGTGGAATACAGTCAGTGCTCCTGGGCCTGTCTACTCTGATAGTAAAACGGGAAATGTTTTTTGTTACCAAAAAATGCATATAATAAGAAATTTTGGATATTGGAGACTAAGTGGTATCAAGAGGTGCTGCTGGGTTAACTCATCTGTCGTGTGTTAAGCTGAGAGCAAAGCTCCTGTGACTGCTGTTGAACATTTAAGTACTTATAAAAATATATTTGATCAAAGGTGTCTTGCTCTATATCAATTTTGATTTTGCACTGTCTTTGTTTTTATTATGGATGTTTATTCATGTGTTTGACCCATGCAGCCTTGTGAGATATTTGAGTCAGATTGTTGTTTTTAGTCCCAGGCTAGGTGCAGACACAGCAGCTGAATGCAGGCCCTCAGCCTCTTTAATCATAGTTGCACTGTAACAAGTGAATACATAGTGCCTAGAGCAGATGTAATATAACACTATAGTTTCTTTTGAATTTAGGTAAAGCTTAGATGCTCCCTTTTCTTTTTGGTTCTTCTTTTTTTATTTTTTAACATTTGACTATTTTATGTCAGACAGTGTTACTGGACATTTTCAGTGGTTTCTTTTTTTTTTGGTCTAACTTTTATCAGTGATTTTTGTAGGAGATAAAATAATTATCTTTGAAACCCGAAATAGGCTTCTGATTATAAGCAGAAAATTAAAAATAGCATTTGATGATGGTTGTGATGAGAATGATTAGACTGAATAAAGTATGAGAGGGTATAACATAATTTCACAATTTGTGGTAGATAGCTTGAAAACAGAAAAGAGCATAATAGTGAAAACAGAAAAGAATGTAATAGAGCTCTTTTCTTTTTTTAAAAAAATGTTCTATGCTGCCTTTAGATCTGGGCAAGAGGGTTGTCAGCTGTGGGTCCCGGGCTTTTTTTTTTTTTTTTCCTTCTATGGCTGCATCCCTCTCCGTAGAGCAAATGAGTCCACAGATGAGCGGAAATCCACAACTCCCTTTCAGACTGACCTTTAGGTATCCTGCTTCCCAGAACTCCCTGCCCGCAAGCACATTCCAGCCTGCCTGGTGATCTTACCTGGATCCATCCTTCTGAAGTGGTTCTACACTGTTGGTGTCCTGTAGAGCTGGTGTAGTATAGTGCAGACAAGGGGCCCAGGGGTGACTACTGGGTGTTAATGGAGCTTTGGCATGCAGTCGAGGTGACCACACACAACCACAAAAAGCCCCTCAGGGTGTGGAATGAGACAATGATGGAAGGGGGAGGAGGTCAGACTGCAGACTTGGAGCTCATTCTCATGCCACCATGGGCCAGAGCAGGACTTTAAGGAGTCCAGAACTCTAAGTTCAGACACATCATCCACATCCTTATGAAGGCACATTTGCAAAAAGAGAGAGCATATTTTATTTAATAGTTTATTATCATGTTCAGTAAGTTTTAAATATTTAGATTTATGATATTGAGCCTTCCTTTGTATTCTTGTTCTAGATCCTATAAATGTCAAGGATGTTCCTGTATATGATTAATTTCAAGTAATTCTTAAAAGAATTCTACAGGTGGATACTATCATTTTCTCTACTTTACAGGAAAGGAAACTGAGGTACAATTAGGTTAAACAATCACATAAAGCCACACAGATAGTGAACCAGGTTTGGAATGAGAAGGGTGGATTTGACTCCCTGAAGTACTTTCTCTTAACTACAATACTATGCTGTTTCGAGAAGAAAATGTGTCAACAAATTCTTACAGAAAATTTCTGGATGATAAGAAAGCAAATGCCAGTAATTCATTGGGATTCACCTTTTAGTAATAAGGATTCCCTAAATCTATAGTGTATTTTCTGTTCTGAAATTGTTAAATATTATTACAGCCCCTGCAGTTACAATGCCATTTTGAAATAAAACATTCAGAGCATGAAATTGTCTCTTACCTTTTCGTCATTCACTGAACAGTTTAATAAAGCAAACTGTTTAATAAAACATCTTTATATATATATATATATATATATATACACACACACACACAAGATGCTTGTGTCTTTCAAAACAGTATTGGATAATTCTATATAAATTATTGATTTATTAGGTACAATCTTAAATTGTTGATTTTTCACTTTTTTGTTATTATATTGTCAATAAATTCCAGAAATTTCCCTTTCTGTGCTAATTTGATAAATGCTTATGGGCACGGTACTGACTCAAGTATCTCAAATGAGACAGGAGAATAGTGTCTTTTGTTTGTTTGTTTCTGATAAAGTAATTCTTTGAGTAATTACTCCTTAAGCAAGGTTACATCATCTTGCATATCTTACCAGTACCTTTAAAGAGCTGAACTGACTTCATCTGGCAAAACTTTGTTATAGCTGCAGATGAAGTGTCAGAAATGAAATGGAAATATTTGAACCTGATATTAGAACAAAATAAAATAACTATTTCAAGACACTGAATGAATATTTGACAGATAAATACTAAAATATTTTAAATTTTAAAAATATACTATTGACGATTTCATGATTTACATATACACATAAAATTTATTTAGTGCCTAATTGTGCAAGAGAAGACTCTACACATGGACATCACCAGATGGTCAACACCGAAATCAGATTGATTATATTCTTTGCAGCCAAAGATGGAGAAGCTCTATACAGTCAGCAAAAACAAGACCAGGAGCTGACTGTGGCTTAGATCATAAGCTCCTTAAATTGACTTAAATTGAAGAAAGTAGGGAAAACCACTCGACCATTCAGGTATGACCTAAATCAAATCCCTTATGATTATACAGTAGAAGTGAGAAATAGATTTAAGGGACTAGATTTGATAGATAGAGTGCCTGATGAACTATGGACTGAGGTTCATGACATTGTACAGGAGACAGGGATCAAGACCATACCTATGGAAAAGAAATGCAAAAAAGCAAAATGGCTGTCTGGGGAGGCCTTACAAATAGCTGGGAAAAGAAGAGAAGTGAAAAGCAAAGGAGAGAAGGAAAGATATAAGCACCTGAATGTAGAGTTCCAAAGAATAGCAAGAAGAGATAAGAAAGCCTTCCTCAGTGATCAGTGCAAATAAATAGAGGAAAACAACAGAATGGGAAAGACTAGAGATCTCTTCAAGAAAATTAGAGATAGCAAGGGAACATTTCATGCAAAGATGGGCTCGATAAAGGGCAGAAATGGTATGGACCTAACAGAAGCAGAAGATATTAAGAAGAGGTGGCAAGAATACAGGGAAGAACTGTACAAAAAAGATCTTCATGACCAAGATAATCACGATGGTATGATCACTCACCTAGAGCCAGACATCTTGGAATGTGAAGTCAAGTGGGCCTTAGAAAGCACCACTGTGAACAAAGCTAGTGGAGGTGATGGAACTCCAGTTGAGCTATTTCAAATCCTGAAAGATGATGCTGTGAAAGTGATGCACTCAATATGCCAGAAAATTTGGAAAACTCAACAGAGGCCACAGGACTGGAAAAGGTCAGTTTTCATTCCAATCCCAAAGAAAGGCAATGCCAAAGAATGCTCAAACTCCTGCACAACTGCATTCATCTCACAGGCTAGTAAAGTAATGCTCAAAATTCTCCAAGCCAGGCTTCAGCAATACGTGAACCGTGAATCTCCAATTGTTCAAGCAGTTTTTAGAAAAGGCAGGGGAACCAGAGATCAAATTGCCAACATCCTCTGGATCATCAAAAGAGCAAGAGAGTTCCAGAAAAACATCTATTTCTGCTTCATTGATTATGACAAAGCCTTTGACTGTGTGGATCACAATCAACTGTGGAAAATTCTAAAACAGCCACTATGGAGAACACTGTGGAGATTCCTTTAAAAACTGGAAATAGAACTGCCTTATGACCCAGCAATCCCACGGCTGGGCATACACACCGAGGAAACCAGAATTGAAAGAGACACGTGTACCCCAATGTTCATCACAGCACTGTTTATAATAGCCAGGACATGGAAGCAATTTTGATGTCCATCAGCAGATGAATGGATAAGAAAGCTGTGGTACATATACACAATGGAGTATTACTCAGCCATTAAAAAGAATACATTTGAATCAGTTCTAATGAGGTGGATGAAACTGGAGCCGATTATACAGAGTGAAGTAAGCCAGAAAGAAAAACACCAATACAGTATACTAAGACATATATATGGAATTTAGAAAGATGGTAATGATAACCCTATATGCGAGATAGCAAAAGAGACACAGATGTACAGAACAGACTTTTGGACTCTGTGGGAGAGGGCGAGGGTGGGATGATTTGGGAGAATGGCATTGAAACATGTATACTATCATGTAAGAAATGAATCGCCAGTCTAGGTTCGATACATGATACAGGATCGCTTGGTGCTGGTGCACTGGAATGACCCAGAGAGATGATACGGGGAGGGAGGTGGGAGGGGGGTTCAGGATTGGGAATTCATGTACACCTGTGGTGGATTCATGTCAATGTATGGCAAAATCAATACAGTATTGTAAACTAAAATTAAAAAAATAAATAAATAAAAGATAAATTGAAAAAAAAAAAGAGAGAGAGAGAGAGAGATGGGAATACCAGACCACCTGACCTGCCTCTTGAGAAATCTATATGCAGGTCAGGAAGCAACAGTTAGAACTGGACATGGAACAACAGACTTGTTCCAAATAGGAAAAGGAGTACATCAAGGCTGTATATTGTCACCCTGGTTGTTTAACTTCTATGCAGAGGACATCATGAGAAATGCTGGGCTGGAAGAAGCACAGGCTAGAATCAAGGTTGCCGGGAGAAATCAAAAACCTCAGATATGCAGATGACACCACTCTTATGGCAGAAAGTGAAGAGAAACTAAAAAGCCCCTTGATGACAGTGAAGGTGGAGAGTGAAAAAGTTGGCTTAAAGCTCAGCATTCAGAAAATGAAGATCATGGCATCTGGTCCCATCTCTTCATGGCAAATAGATGGGGAAACAGTGGAAACAGTGTCAGACTTTATATTTTTGGGCTCCAAAATCACTGCAGATGGTGACTGCAGCCATGAAATTAAAGGAGGCTTACTCCTTGGAAGAAAAGTTATGACCAACCTAGAGAGCACATTCAAAAGCAGAGACATTATTTGGCCAACAAAGGTCCGTTTAATCAAGGCTATGGTTTTTCCTGCAGTCATGTATGGCTGTAAGAGTTGATCTGTGAAGAAAGCTAAGCACCAACGAATTGATGCTTTTGAACTGTGGTGATGGAGAAGACTCTTGAGAGTCCCTTGGACTGCAAGGAGATCCAACCAGTCCATTCTGAAGGAGATCAGCCTTGGGATTTCTTTGGAAGGAATGATGCTAAAACTGAAACTCCAGTACTTTGGCCACCTCATGCGAAGAGTTGACTCATTGGAAAAGACTCTGATGCTTGAAGAGTTTGGGGGCAGGAGGAAAGGGGGATGACAGAGGATGAGATGGCTGGATGGCATCACCGACTGGATGGACGTGAGTTTGAGTAAACTCCAGGAGATGGTGATGGACAGGGAGGCCTGGCGTGCTGCAGTTCATGGGGTTGCAAAGAGTCGGACACGACTGAGCGACTGAACTGAACTGAACTGAATTGTGAATCTTTACCCATCCAAAGAATCTATTCATCTACTCTCTCCAAACTGGGTACTCCCTAGAGATTATGTGAATTTACAAACCTTATAAGATAACTTAGAAATGCACTTTACTTTTAGATATTCTTTTAAGCTTTGAGTCTATTTAATTGAACAGTATATTTCTGTGATTCAGAATTTTCTTGATACTGTGTAACCAAGGTAAAACCTAAAAATATATTATATACTGAGGCTATAGGTGTCACCAATAACTGTTCTCATTAATTGATATGATAATGTGCAAGTTATAAACTTGAAATTTTCATAATATTAAATTTATAAAATATCACTTTTCATTTACAGACCCTCATTAGAATTCATTAAAAATATGATTCTACTGTTCAAATACTGCACAAGAAAATAGAGATTGAGATGAGGATATGCAAGAATTTATGCAAGAGCTGTTGAGGGCCAGAATAAGGGTTGTGGGGATGGGGATGGAAATGAAAGGGAGCTGAAGCATAGGCATTTAGTGAGATTCCCCACATAATTCTCTGTCTAGGAAATGTGCCTCATATAATTCTCTTCCAGGAGCTACCTGCCAATTTGTTGTTAATTACCCAGAGAAGACTGAACAGTCATCAGAGTCACCACTTTCATCCTAAGACCCATTATTGTACGTAGAACATAAAAACCCTTCCTCCTAGGCTGGACGACCATTTGAGCATGTAAAATTATAGCAGGAGAAAATAATCAGAGCCACTGTTGCTAGGTGACTGAACACTACCTGCTTATGGCAGCACTATCACATTTTCTTTTCTCTTTATTCATATTTAAGCACATATTGTCTTTTTGTTAGCAAGTGTCTCACAAAACTGTATCACTTCATGTAAAGGAAAATTTTAGTGCCTTCCTCCACTCATTCATTACAAACATCAGTTTCAAACTTCGCAGATGAATGTGATAAGCAAAAATAGACAAGCAAAAACAGCAACAATAACAAAACACTGCAATATTTATTTCCATATTTTTCCTCACTTGTTTCTTCAAAAGCAAGGTCTTGATATTCAAAACCTGAGCATGGAAGAAAATCAGACCCACTGTCTCCTGGAAAATGTGTGGTGCAGACATTAAGTAGTAGCCCTCTCCTCCTTCCCCATGCATGGCCTGAGGGTGAGCCCTCCTCCCCCCCTTAGCATGGCTACTCACTTTGTTTACTAATGAAATATTTCTGCCCAAAGTGTATTTATTGGAACAATACTATTTTTAAAAAATTTAGATTGGCATACATAGCTTTCAGTGTTTGCATATCAAATTATGCTTCTATTTTTTGCCTTGAAATCAGAAAAATAATTTGTGATATATTGAATAAAGGAACTGTTCTGGAGTTTTGTTGTTGTTGTTGTTGTTGTTGTTGTTGTTGTTTTTAAGAAAGAAACATTGTGACTACATCCTCATACTTCCAAATTAGATGACCATTGATGTATACAAATATTTCCCATTTTGGCAGGCCCCTAGTGCTGAATCAGTAAAGAAAGCTGAGCACCGAAGAACTGATGCTTTTGAACTGTGGTGTTGGAGAAGACTCTTCAGAGTCCCTTGGACTGCAAGGAGCTCCAACCAGTCCATTCTAAAGGAGATCAGTCCTGGGTGTTCATTGGAAGGACTGATGCTAAAGCTGAAACTCCAATACTTTGGCCACCTGATGCGAAGAGCTGACTCATTTGAAAAGATCCTGATGGTGGGAAAGATTGAGGGCAGGAAGAGAAGGGGATGACAGATGAGATGTTGGATGGTATCACCGATTCAATGGACATGAGTTTGGGTAAGCTCTGAGAGCTGGTGATGGACAGGGAAGCCTGGCATGCTGCTGTTCATGGGATCACAAAGAATTGGGCACGACTGAGCGACTGAATTGAACTGAGTGCTGAATCAAATGACAAATCTTGATTATTTCTCTTTCTTTTTTTTATTTTTCTTCTCCCAGCTTTACTGAAGAATAGTTGTAAATTAAAATATTATATAGATGTATAATTGATCATTTGATGTACATTGTGAATAAACACAATCAGCATTAAATTAACACATCTATCACCTCACATAAATTTGCTTTTGTTTTACTTTTGATCAGACACATCCAAACCTACTCTCTTAGCAAATTTTGAGTACATATTAATATATTATTAACTATAATCACCATGCTGTATATTAATCCCAGGTCTTATTCATCTTATTACTGCAATTATATAATCTTTGAACAACATCTTCTCATTTATTCCACCCTTCAGCCCTGGAATACTTTCTGCTTCCATTGGTTGACTTTTTAAGATTATACATGTGAGATAAAATAGTATTTGTCTTTCTGTATTTGGTATATATATTTTTTACTGTCCTCCAGGTTCACCCATACCTCCAAAGGCCAAATTTCTTGCCTTTTTTATGAGTGAACAATATTCTATTATTTACATACACTCCATTTCTTTGTTCTTTCACTTAGGGTGTTTTCTATTTTGGTTTTGTGAATAATGTTTCAAATAACATGGGAGTGCAGATACCTCTTTCTTTTTGATAGGAAAGAAATAAAATCATTTGTAGGTTAACTGAGGGGACTACCTTTTATTTTTCAACTTGGCTATGTCTATGTACAGGTTGTGAAGTTGAAAATTGAAATAGTGTCTTGATAATATAACCACTCTATTGGCAGAAATTGGAGAGGAACTAAAGAAAAGAGTAAAAAAGATGACTTGAAACTCAGTATGAAACAAATTACGATCATGGCATCTGATCCCATGTCTGTATGGCAAATAGAAGGGAGAAAAGTGGAATCAGTGACAGATTTTATTTTCTTGGGCTCCAGTATCACTGCAGATGGTTATTGCTGCCATGAAATTGAAAGATTCATACTCCTAGGAAGTAAAGCTGTGACAAACATATTGTATTAAAAAGCAGAAACATAACTTTGCCAGCAAAGGTCTATATAGTCAAAGCTATGGTTTTTCCATTACTTATGTATGGATGCGAAAATTGGACTATGAAGAAGGCTGAGCTCTGAAGAATTGATGCTTTTGAACTGTGGTACTGGAGAAGACTTTTGAGAGTCCCTTGAACAGCAAGGAGATCAAACCAGTCAATCCTATAGGAAATCAACCCTGAATAGTCATTGGAAGGACTGATGCTGAAGCTGAAGCTCCAGTACTTTGACCACCGGATGGGGAGAGTTAACTTATTGGAAAAGACCCTGGGAAAGGTTGAAGGCAAAGGAGAAGAATGCAGCAGAGGATGAGATGGTTAGATATCATCACTGATACAATGACATGAACTTGAGCTAACTCTGGGAGATAGTAGAGACAGAGGAGCCTGGCGTGCTGCAGTCCATGAGGCTGCAAAGAGTCAGACACGATTTAGTGACTGAACAACAATATGACTTTAAAACCCGCTTTGCCTGACTCTGTCAGATAATTAACCAGAGGTGGCTTAAGAGAAATTTGAGCAAGCCAAATAATCGGTTTTTCTCAATGTTTAGGTAGCTTCTGTGAGTTCAAATATAGATCATATATATTTTTACTCTTATAAATGGGGTTATTAACTTCCTTAGCAAATGAGTGTAGTTTTCCTTATCTGGTAAGCAAGGTATTATCTGAAGCAAATCAGCATGGAGAGTGTTTACTTAACCAGATGGGAGAATAAGGCAGTTGGGATTCCATCCCTGACTTGACATGAATGGTGTGTGCTGTGCCCTTTCCTTTGGTGCCTTAGCAGCTACTAAATCCTGCTTTGCTTCCTCTTGCTGGCTGAAAAGAAACAGAAGCCTCTTTCCACAAGTGACTGGTGGCAGATGGATCAAGCCAGTGAAATGCTATGCCCCAGACTTTCATCTGTCCAGCTGAACTGGGTCATTACAAAGTGCACTTTCACGCATTTTTCCTCTTACGGCTGAAATTTATGTGTACTGTGGGCAATAGTTAGTTTAATTTAGCAAGTTTATTTTAAACATTTACTACATGCTTAGCAACATGCTGCCTACTTTCCAAAGGTTAAAAAACACATGGCCACAACATATTAGCTTGGTGTGTTTCATTTTTAAAGAGAATAATAAATGTAAATCTAGGAAGACATATCATTGAAATAAATAAAAATCACTTGGTTCTCAATTTTCCTGTAGATTAACAAACTCTCTTAGGGGTAATTAGTGAGCAGAGCAATTAGAAAGAGTAACGAATAGGAGGCACATAGGTATTTGGGGAAAGGGAGTAATACATTTTAAAGTCTAAAAAATTCTGAGTACATATATTGAAATTTAAGTAGTGTATACAATTATTTACATTTTGGTTTCAGATGTAGAATTACAAAGGGGAACTCTTATTTAGTTCTGAACTTATATCTGTCTGCCTCTTTCTCCATCTAGTCAGGATTCATCCATCCATCTGGTCACCTATTTTGTCTTCAAAATTTTCGTTGGTGAAAACTGAGTTTATGAACCATTTATCATAGCACAATTAAACCTTTTACTTTTGAACTTGTGACTGTGGAAAACAGCTTTGAATTAAGCATATTGTTTCAGATTTCTATTCTAAGGAAATCCAGCTAGTGGGAAGTACTCTCAAAGGGAGACTGGCAAAAAAAGAAAAAGAAAAAGAAAAAAATATAGAAAAACCAAAGGAAAATCTTATTTTGCAGCTTTTATGAGCCTACAAAGTCCTTCCTCTATTAAAAAGCTTGCTCACTTTTGTGGGTATGTCATCATCATTTTTTTTTTTTCTTAAGCACTTTGGGAGACATGAACTGGAAAATATTATCTGGTCTCAGACATGCACCATAGCCCAAGGCAGGAAGAAAAAGTGAGAGCAGCTTTGCAGACTTGTCCTCCAGATACAAGTGTCCAGGAATGTCCTGCTGCACCTAACCGGGAATCAGCTAAGAGTATTTGTTTGAGAAAACCCAACAAGTAGACACATTTGGTGAACTAATTCATTTGGTGGGCAAATTGAATAAAATCCAACTTACATTTGCTGGTTTACAGGCCATTAACTATTCAAGTTCCCAGCGATAAAACAAATCACCTTTCCCCAGTTTTGATGATTCCATGAGTCTAAAGACCCATAAGAGTACTTTATCTGAAATTTAATACAAAATATATGTCAAGTACATTAATTTGAAGATAGACACTCACTTTAATTGGGCTTCCCAGGTGGTGCTAGTGGTAAAGAACCTTCCTGCCAATGCAGGAGACTATTGGAGAGGAGGGTTGGATCCCTAAGTCAGGAAGATCTCCTAGAGGAGGGCATGGCAATCCACTCCAGTATTGTTGCCTGGAGAATCCCATGAACAGAGGAGCCTGGAAGGCTACAGTCCATGGGGTCACAAAGAGTCATACATGACTGAAGCAACTCAGCACACATGGATATTCACTTTAATTAACGTGTGAAGTATGCTTCTTTAAAACCCAATGTATGACACTTTTTTTTTAAGCCATAATAAAAATAAGTAGCAGAGTTTGATGTAACTGTACATATTCTTTCCAAGTTAGTGCTTTGAAAAAGAGATGAAATCCTTCCTTATTGAAGAAAGAGTCACGTAGAAAGTGACACCAATCTGAATATGGCATATGAAAGGTGACCTAAGCAAGCATTATTCTTTTATCAAATAATTCACAGCTTTGAAATATCTGAACAGCCATATACCAGTTCTCACAATTTTTGTTTCAAGTAACATGAACCTAATGAATTTTATTGCCATTGGAAAAACCTGACTCCAATTTCTTGACTTGGGAAGGTTATTTGAGTTTTTTGAATCTGCACATTTTACTTGAATTCAGTAGGTTCGCCAGAGCCTGGGAATCTAGTTTCACAAGGGTCACAAACATGTCTGGGAATACTGCCAATCAAACCTTTGCAAGGATGTGTATATGATCTGTGACTATTTTGTGACTGAAGCATGATTGATTTAATGTACAGTCCCAGTTTCATAATGATTTTGGCTCCACTGTATTCAACTTTCAGGGTCTATTTAAAAAATGCCGTCTGAAAATAATCCCCACACATTTTTTTTAGTTATTGAAATGCTTTATTTTATTTTATTTTTATTTATTTTACTTTACAATACTGTATTGGTTTTGCCATACAGCAACATGAATCTGCCACGGGTGTACATAAGTTCCCATTCCTGAACCCCCCTCCCTCTTCCCTCCCCACACCATCCCTCCGGGTCATCCCAGTGCACCAGCCCCAAGCATTCTGTATCCTGCATCGAACCTAAACTGGTGATTTGTATCTTATACAATATTATACATGTTTCAATGCCATTCTCCCAAATCATCCCGCCCTCTCCCTCTCCCACAGAGTCAAAAAGTCGGTTCTGTACATCTGCGTCTCTTTTGCTGTCTTGCATACAGGGTTATCATTACCATCTTTCTAAATTCCATATATATGTGTTAGTATACTGTATTGTGTTTTTTCTTTCTGGCTTACTTCACTCTGTATAATCGGCTCCAGTTTCATCCACCTCATTAGAACTGATTCAAATGTATTCTTTTTGATGGCTGAGTAATACTCCATTGTGTATATGTACCACAGCTTTCTTATCCATTCGTCTGCTGATGGACATCCAGGTTGTTTCCATGTCCTGGCTATTATAAACAGTGCTGCAGTGAACACTGGGGCACACGTGTCTCTTTCAATTCCAGTTTCCTTGGTGTGTATGCCCAGCCGTGGGATTGCTGGGTCATAAGGCAGTTCTATTTCAAGTTTTTTAAGGAATCTCCACACTGTTCTCCATAGTGGCTGTACTAGTTTGCATTCCCACCAACAGTGGAAGAGGGTTCCCTTTTCTTCACACTCTCTCCAGCATTTATTGCTTGCAGACTTTTGGATCACAGCCATTCTGACTGGTGTGAAATAGTACCTCATTGTGGTTTTGATTTGCATTTCTCTGATAATGAGTGATGTTGAGCATCTTTTCATGTATTTGTTAGCCATCTGTATATCTTCTTTGGAGAAATGTCTATTTAGTTATTTGGCCCATTTTTTGATTGGGTCGTTTATTTTTCTGGAATTGAGCTGCATGAGTAGCTTGTATATTTTTGAGATTAGTTGTTTGTCGGTTGCTTCATTTGCTATTATTTTCTCCCATTCCGAAGGCTGTCTTTTCATCTTGCTTATAGTTTCCTTTGTTGTGCAGAAGCTTTTAAGTTTAATTAGGTCCCATTTGTTTATTTTTGCTTTTATTTCCAGTATTCTGGGAGGTGGGTCATAGAGGATCCTGCTGTGATTTATGTCAGAGAGTGTTTTGCCTATGTTCTCCTCTAGGAGTTTTATAGTTTCTGGTCTTACATTTAGATCTTTAATCCATTTTGAGTTTATTTTTGTGTATGGTGTTAGAAAGTGTTCTAGTTTCATTCTTTTACAAGTGGTTGACCAGTTTTCCCAGCACGACTTGTTAAAGAGACTGCCTTTAATCCATTGTATATTCTTGCCTCCTTTGTCGAAGATAAAGTGCCCATAGGTTTGTAGATTTATCTCCAGGCTTTCTACTTTGTTCCATTGATCTATATTTCTGTCTTTGGGCCAGTACCATACTGTCTTGATGACGGTGGCTTTGTAGTAGAGCCTGAAGTCAGGCAAGTTGATTCCTCCAGTTCCATTTTTCTTTCTCAAGATTGCTTTGACTATTCAAGGTTTTTTATATTTCCATACAAATTGTGAAATATTTGTTCTAGCTCTGTGAAAAATACCGCTGGTAGCTTGATAGGGATTACATTGAATCTGTAGATTGCTTTGGGTAGTGTACTCATTTTCACTATATTGACTCTTCCAATCCATGAACATGGTATATTTCTCCATCTATTAGCGTCCTCTTTGATTTCTTTCACCAGTGTTTTATAGTTTTCTATATATAGGTCTTTAGTTTCTTTAGGTAGATATATTCCTAAGTATTTTCTTCTTTTCATTGCAATGGTGAATGGAATTGTTTCCTTAATTTCTTTTCCTATTTTCTCATTATTAGTGTATAGGAATGCAAGGGATTTCTGTGTGTTGATTTTATGTCCTGCAACTTTACTATATTCATTGATTAGCTCTAGTAATTTTCTGGTGGAGTCTTTAGGGTTTTCTATGTAGAGGATCATGTCATCTGCAAACAGTGAGAGTTTTACTTCTTCTTTTACAATTTGGATTCCTTCTCTAGAAACTATTTTATCCTTTTGAGCTGATGCAAATGTCACCACGTCCAGGGGGCCTTCAACATCGTCATTGCTGAAAACAACCCCTTCCTACACTGGTAAGAATTGGCCTTTGATAGAACTGATTCCTCTAATAAGCTTTTTGGTTCAATATGTGTGTCTATTTGGAGAACATGTCTTTTAATTTATTGTGGACTCTACTATAGGATTTTCTCAAAGACATAGTGTCATAATGAGGATCAGGACACATTTTTTTCCCCATAAGAATGCTTGGATTTTTCTGCAGGCAGTGTGACAGGGAAATTAAGGTCAGGGATTTTGAAACCAGACTGCATACATTAATATCCCAACACAATTACTTACAAGCCATATGACCTGGGCAAGTTGCTTAATCTCTTTTGCCCCAATTCCTCATCTGTAAAAGATAAGAATAAGTATAATGCCTATTGAATAGGGCTTTTATGAGGATTAAATGAGTTGATATATGTATAATTCTGAGAATTATACCTGATATTTAAAATAACTATTAGATATTTTCTATTATTATTATTGGCTATAAGTGGTTTGTTCTTATATTATGAATTCTGAGAACTTGTTCATCACTTTTCTCTCTTCACATCAACTGAATATAGATTTAAAATCAAGTTTGTATCCTCATTAGAATACGGAAGGGAACATTTTAACCTTGTCCTTTGTCTCTTCGTCTCTTCTGTTGTTGTTGTTTAGTCCTTAAGTCATGTCTGACTCCTTTGCAACCCCATGGACTGTAGTCTACCAGGCTTCTCTGTCTGTGGGATTTCCCAGGCAAGGAGACTGGAGTGGGTTGCCATTTCCTTCTCCAGGGGATCCTCCTGACCCAGGTATCGAACCCATGTCTCCTGCACTGTCGAGTGGATTCTTTACCACTGAGCCACCAGGGTAGCCCTTTTAACTCTTCTAGTGTGTTCTTATCTCCCATTTAGTTTATGAAATCTTATATAATTTTATGAATTCGTGGACATTGCTTGAAATTTTTTCTGGCAAAGGATAAATTATATATAAATTAAAAGGTACACATTTTTTCTTTATCCTGCTAATTGAGGTATACAAAACTGTAAATGAATTAGGGATTATCCTTATTATAGGGCAAAGCAAAATATAGAAAGTTAGCATTAAAATGTGAGTTTGAAGGAAGTAACATATGCATTTAAAAAACAAGGAAGGTTATTGATGGTAGTGGACAATTTTCTTCCCAGTTTGCTTTGCTCTCATTTGAAGAAATATGTGCAGTTTAGTGTAGCTATCCAGTGTGAACTTTCATATCATTTTCATTGGGCAGATGCTCCTTTTGTGACAGGGGGTGAAATTTCAGAGTCACTGAAGGAAATTATAGTAAAACTAACCTGACAACTTATAAGCCCAATGCCATAAAATTAAATAGCCTCCAGACATGTACAACACAACAAAAGTATTATTTTAAAATTCCTTAAATGAGTTTTTCAAGCTGCTATCTTATGTTGAAGTTTTTAAACATTAGAACAACAAAAACAACCATCTCTACCCCCTTTATAAGTAGCACTGGATGACTAGGGATGAATTTCTATCCTTGAAATTTCTCAGAGGCTCAGAATGGTTTTGCAAACCACAAAAGCATTACTCTTCCATAAGCGCATTATGTCTGTGGTTTATAATGTCATCTGGACTTCTTGATTGATTTATAGCATAGTTATCCAGCCATCTCAACTCATTAAGTATTTTTTCCCAGCTTAAGTCATGTGTCCTGTCAAATCAAGACTTCTCTTTAGTTCTCAGTAATGCCCTGCTGCTAGAATACTGCAAATTCTAGATTAGGAAAAAGTCTTTCAGTTCTGTGACTCATGTCTCCAGCTTTCACTGGACACAACTATTCACCCAAAGACTTATACTAAATGAGATGAGACTTGGTGACACATGCTTTGGGTTGAGAGGATAAGACTATCAGAGATATCAGAGATCTACTCATTGAGCACTAGGATGCCTTCCAAATTGAAGGGGAATTCTGTGCCCAGATTCCAGGCAATGCAATGTATCATATATGAATTTAATTGCCAATTATTTAACTCTACTGAAAATGTTTTCCTCTTGTACCAATGCTAAACTTTCTGGTCATTAGTAAGCATAAAAAACAAATAAATCTATCATCTTAAAAAGTGTTAATATTAAATAGTGATTCCAGGTAATAGAAGTAATTTCAGAAGTTATATTTTGGTACATAAATAAGTGGGGTTAGAAAATGATACATAAGGTACAAGTTAAAACAAAAGCATAGGTAACCAGTAAAATTATTATGCTTGAGTAAAATTGGGCTTCCCTTGTGGCACAGCTGGCAAGGAATCTGCCTGCAATGCAAGAGACCTGGGTTAGATCCCTGTGTTGGGAAGATCCCCTGGAAAAGGGAAAGGCTTCCCACTCCAGTATTCTGGACTGGAGAATTTCATGGACTGTATAGTCCATGGGGTCACAAAGAGTCAGACATGACTGAGCCACTTTCAGGGTAAAATTGACTATTGGGAAAAAAAATTCTAACAGTATTCTTAGATATTCATGGTAGTGAAGTGAAGTGAAGTGAAAGTCGCTCAGTCGTGTCCGACTTTAGAGTTTACCCTCCAAGAACAATCTTGACAAAGACTGAAATTTGGAAAATGACATCAAAAATAATTTTGAGCTTTCTTACTTTCATTTAACTTCCACAACCTTTTTCCCAACCAGCTGACTGAAATAAAAACTTAAACTTTATATCTGATTATAGCAATTGTCTGTACTTTTGATAACTTCTCTTTATGACCTTTATTTTAAGTAAATAAAATGTTTGCATTTTTAAGAAAGAAGTATGAGGAGGGTGACATGACATGGTATATAAAATATGGATTTCAAATGACATGTGTATCTTTTAAAAAGTAATGTATATCTTTAAATGCAAATAGTCTTTCTGATCTAAAATCTTAAGTTAATAGTAAAAATAGTCAAATATCTTTGTTTGTGAAATCTGAAATGTTAATATTTCACTGAGGCATAGATTTAATGAAATAAATATATGTGTATTCATGTTGATTGAAATCTTATATACTTACTGATATATTTCCATATGTAAATTTCAAAAGACAAAATTATTTGTAGCCTAATAAAAAGCCACTTGTATAAATTACATTGACAAACAGGCACCAGCTTTACAGATAGACTTTCTTAGAGGAATGCTATGTGAAAAATTAAATTACAGAAGAAAGAGAGAGCTGTCCTTAGAGAATTCTACTTTTGGTTACAACTTCTGAGCATTCTCCAATCTGAACAATTTATACTCAGGGGATACACTGATGGTTCTTATGGTGCCAATGCTGTTTACAGCATAAATGCTGACTGTTAAACATCCTATGATGAGAGTAAGATCTTATTATTCTTCCTACTGGCCTTTCCATCTCAATTGTATCTTGTATCTTTTCTTAAATTTTAGGTCATAAGGACCCTGTTAGAACACAATTCTGTAAGTGTCTCTGGCTAATTACATCTGTCATTTAGCATTTATTTCCTTAAATGGTGAGAAAACGCACAAGGAAGTAGAATCAGCAAATAAAGTCTTTTATTTGCCTAATGTCTGAACAACCTTAGTACCAATAAATATTGAAATCTAGACCTGGATTGAAACTAGCATTGTAAATCCTAGACATATGCCTTGGATAAGCATCTTAACCTCTCTAAGCTTCAGTTTCTTCATGTTGCTAGTGGGCATATATACTGACTTCATATATTGCTGATAGTATTAAGAAAGATAAAAATCCCTAATGATAAGACCTGGTGAGTAGAAATAGTCAGATTTTCTCTTATACTTTCTGTCTTCCTTCTTTCACAGGCAGACAGATACATAAACTTTACAGCTATTGTTACTTTTGCGCTTGATATTATGCTATAGTTTACTGTTCTCTCTGCTTTAGGTGTATATATTTTCTTTATTTCTGAGAAACAAAATTTGAAGGCAGAAGCTATATTTCTTTGTGTTTTGCCATCTTGTAGTAGAGGAGAGTTGGATGTATGACAAAATGTTGAACACACATGCTTACCAATTTGTTGACATAGGCCAAGATTTATTCAAAATTAGTGACTTGTGACACATAAATGTTCTTAGATGTATACTCAGTTCCTTGAGTAATTAAGAGTTACCCATGAGAATGATCTCTAATTGTAACTCTTCATGACATAGAAGATGAAATCTATGGGTAAAGAGGAAGAAAGAAATAATTGTTAAAATGAAACATGTTCTTAGTTGTAATAGTAAATATCTTCTAATGACAGATTAAGAATACTACCATTTCTAGTAACATATCCCTATCTGAGTAGCTAATTCTCTAATACAGAATTTGAGAAAGTGCCAGGGATAGTTGAATGAAATTCTCACTAGAGAGTTATCTAATAGGAAATATTTAGAGATGATTTAAATTTCTGTAATTCACTGAAACAGTTAAATTAGTTGTACCAAAGTTCTCTAAGTTTTATTGCATAGGGTTTCAAATAATGATACTTCTAATCCATATTCTAAAGCATGAAGCTTATAGTTTGAAGATTGTAGATGAGTGGAAAATTATGATTTCCAACTTCATTAGGAGGAATCATCCATTTCATAATAATATTTACCACATTCTTGGCAAGGTAGCTCTCTAATAATCCAAGGTCTATTGTAAATAGCCTGTAAGTTATTTTCAAATAGAAGCTAATTTAAATGTTTTTCGCTTAATTACCAAATTTACCCTAACCTTGGAGAAGGAAATGGCAATCCACTCCAGCACTCTTGCCTGGAAAATCCCATGGACAGAGGAGCCTGATAGGCTACAGTCCATAGGGTCGCAAAGAGTCGGACATGACTGAGCGACTTCACTTCACTTCACCCTAATCTTAATTTTCTCCTCTCTGCAACATAGAAATATAGTATATATGTGAATATACTTTCCATTAACAAAGACAGAAAAGGCAAATTTATAACACAATTGAGATACTAGTAATACAAAAACTCATAGATGACAAACTTCTTTGTAAATTGACTTTATGTCTGCCAATAATACTATTAAAAGCTAATGTAAACTCTCGGGTGGGATGTTAGACTTGTCTATGACAGATTGGAAAGAGAATTCTGGAACATTTCAAAGGTAAAAGAAAATAGGACTTGACAGATTAAAGAGTCCTGAGCTGTGCTCACCTTCCTCAAACTGCCCTTTATCAGATGGATTAATGCAGTTTTAACATCAGAAAAGACAGGCTGCTACCTATGACAGTAACCAAAGAGCTTACTGAATGTGGCCCGGCATTAGTAGAGGAAGAACAGGAAATGTTTATTTCCCCTGTCACTATACTGAAAGAAACAGACAGCTGTTGGCCAGCGGCTTATCTTAAAATAGCTTCATTAACACAAAGAAGCCTGGCGTGCTGCAGTCCGTGGGATCACAAAGAGTCACACGACTGAGCAACCGAACTGAATTGAACTGATTACAAAGAAGCAAGTTGGAAAACAGCGACATAGGAAGTGGAAAGTCTAAGTGCCGAAAACTGAGACATCTGGCCAAAGAGCATATACACTGGATAAATGTGAGTTAATTTGCAATTTTGCCTTATGTTTAAGAGGGGGCATATTAGGGAAGATTCATTTCTGATTAAATAAAACTTTAAAATATTTCTAGATTTTTACTTTTTAAATGTATTGATTAAAACGTTTTTAAAAATTTACCTTAACTTTAATAATACATAAACTTCAGAATGAAGCAAAAGTCAGAATCAAGATGCTGGGAGAAATATCAATAACCTCAGATATGCAGATGATACCACCCTTATGGCAGAAAATGAAGAGGAACTAAAGAGCCTCTTGATGAAGCTGAAAGAGGACAGTGAAAAAGCTGGCTTAAAACTCAACATTCAAAAAGCAAAGATCATGGCATCTGATCCCATCACTTCATGGCAAATAGATGGGGAAACAATGGAAACAGTGACAGACTTTATTTTCTGGGCTCCAAAATCACTGCAGATGGTGAATGCAGCAATGAAATTAAAAGACGCTTTCTCCTTGGAAGATGATAAACCTAGACGGTGTATTAAGAAAATAAGGAGAGGCATTGCTTTGCTGACAAAGGTCTGTCTAGTCAAAGCTATGGTTTTTCCAGTAGTCATGTATGGTTCTGAGAGTTGGACCATAAAGAAGGCTGAGCGTTGAAGAATTAATTGATGCTTTTGAACTGTGGTGTTGGAGAAGACTCCTGAGAGTCTCTTAGATTGCAAGGAGATCAAACCAGTCCATCCTAAAGGAAATCACTCCAGAATATTCATTGGAAGGACTGATACTGAAGCTGATGCTCCAATATTTTGGCCACCTGATGCAAAGAGCCGACTCATTAGAGAAGACCCTGATGCTGGGAAAGATTGAAGGCAGGAGGAGAAGGCGATGACAGAGAAAGAGATGATTGGGTGGCATCACCGACTCAATGGACAAGAATCTGAGCAAGCTCTGGGAGAAGATGAAGGACAGGGAAGCCTGGTGTGCTGCAGTCCATGGGGTCGCAAAGAATCGGACACAAATGAGTGACTGAACAACAAAGGTCAGAAAACAAAATATGCATCTATTTTAATCATGCAGCTCCATGAATTATGAAAATTATATACCTATATAAACACCAGCCTGGTAAACAGGTAGCACATGTCCATCACCTCCCAAAGCTTCCATATTTCTCTTTGCACTTAATCCTATTCCCTTATCCCACACCCCGGGTAAAAACTGACATGCTTTATTATGCCATAGGTTAAATTTACGTCTTCTAGATTTCATGTAAATGAAATAATCCAGTATGTTCTCTTTTGTGTCTGACTTCTTTTACTCAATTTTTGAGCTTTGTACATGTGTTCCATTTGTATCAATTAAAAATTGACACAAGTATAAATTCAAGTATTAGTTTCATTGTATAACAGTTGCAAAACTTGCTTACAGATTTACTTGTTGGTGTACATTTGTGTTTCTTCTAGTTATGCACTATGAAAAATAAAGCTGCTAGGTGTGTACCCATCTTTTTGTAAACATACGTTTTCATTTCTCAGGGTAAATGCCTAGGAGAGTAATTGCAGAGTCACGTAATAAATAAATTTTTGACTACACAGAGACTATTATGTTGTTTTCCAGAGTGGTTATACCATTTTACATTCCCAAGAGCCATGTATAAAAGCTTAAATTTTCCCACCTCTTCATTAACACTTTGGTATTTCTAGTCTTTATAATTTTAGTCATTTTAGTAGCTATGCAACAGTAATGCATTGTGGTTTAATTCATATTGGGTATTTTTTCATGTTCTTTATTTGTATATCTTCTTTGATACTGTGTTTATTCAAATATTTTGCCCCATTTATTGGGTTATTTGTGCTATTATGTGGTTGAAAATTCTTTACACGTTGTAAGATATACGTCTTGGGAAGAATTTATTTCAACTCATAACTTATCTTTTCATATTAGCATAATATTTTTCAATGAGCAGATTTTTAAATTGTACTAAAGTTTAATTTATCCATTTTTTACTAGTCAGTATATTTAATATCCTATTAAATATTTGCCTACTCCAAAGTCACAAACATTTTTTCTATGTTTGCTTTTAGAAGTTCTATAGTTTTAGGTCCTACTTTTAAATATTTTCTAGATTTCAAGTTTATTTTTGTATCTGCTGTGCTGTAGGGTTGAATTTCATTATTTTTGGTGTATGGATATCCAATCATTTCAGTATCATTTGTTGAAAAGACAACATTTAAAACTTAGAATTACCAAGGAACTGATGTCAAAATTTACTGAGTGTATATATATATATATATATGTGTGTGTGCTTATCCTACTTCTACACTGTCTTGATTACTACAACATTATGATATATCTTTTAAAAAGATAGGAAAATTTCTGTAAATTTGTCCTGGTTTAAAAAAATTGTTTTGGCTATTTTGCATCTTTTGTGTTTATGTATAAATCTTAAAATTATCTTTCACTTCTACCAAAACAACCTGTGCTAACTTGATGGTATTTGATTGAATTTGGGGAGAACTGAAGGCTGAAAAACATTGAATCTTCCAACACATGACTATGGTATTCCATTTATTGCTTAATTTAAGATGTTAATTATAGCAGGATACTAACACATAGGATGTTCTACATATATGATTATATTGTCTATGAATAAAGGCCATTCTATTTATTTAATTCGAATCAATTTCTCTATTTTATCTTTATATCTATTTATCAATCTATTGACTTATATATCATCTATCCATCTATATTGTAATATTTTTCTCACCTTATTGCACTGATAAGGACCTCTACCATAAGCGTTGAATAGTGATGGTGAAGACAGAGAGTTTTGTCTTGTTCTTAATCTTCAGAAAGGTTGGTTAATTCTTTCATCAATTGCATATTAGATGCATGTTGAAAAGAATGTGCTATTATTCCTAGTTTGCTGAGAGCTTTTATTATGAATGGATATTGAATTTTGCATATTTTAAAATGATTATATGCTCTTCAGTTATTTTGCTAATATAGTAAATTACTTTTATTTTCTTATAACACACCATCTTTGCATTTCTGAGATAAACTCCTTGTTGCTCCATTTTTATATAATGTTGGAGTCAGTTTGATAATATTTTGTTAAGAACTTTCATGATTATGTTCATAAATTGTTGTTCAATCGCTCAGTTGTATCTGACTCTTTGCGACCCTATGGACTGCAGCATGCCAGGCTTCCCTGTTCATCACCAACTCCTAGAACTTGCTCACTCATGTCCATTGAACTGGTGATGCCATCCAACCATCTTGCCCTCTGTCATCCCCTTCTCCTCCTGCTTTCAATCTTTCCCAGCATCAGGGTCTTTTCCAATGAGTCAGCTCTTCACATCAGGTGGCCAAAGTATTGGAGTTTCAGTTTCAGCATCAGTCCTTCTAATGAATATTCAGGACTGATTTTCCTTTAGGATAGACTGGCTGGATCTCCTTGCAGTCTAAGGGACTCTCAAGAGTCTTCTCCAATGCCACAGCTCAAAATCTTTGGTACACAGCCTTCTTTATGGTCCAACTCTCACATCCATATGTGACTACTGGGAAAACCATAGCTTTGCCTAGACAGAATTTTGTTGGCAAAGTAATGTTTCTGCTTTTTAATACACTGTCTAGTTCTGTCATAGTTTTTCTTCCAAGGAGCAAATGTCTTTCAGTTTTGTGGCTGCAGTCATCATCTGCAGTGATTTTGGAGCCCAAGAAATAAAGTCTGATGCTGTTTCTCCATCTATTTGCCATGAAGTGATGGGACTGGATGCTATGATCTTAGTTTGTTTTTTTTTTAATGCTGAGTCTTAAGCCAGTTTTTTCATTCTCATCTTTCACCTTCATCAAGAGGCGCTTTAATTCCTGTTTGCTTTCTGCATAAGAGTGGTGTCATCTGCATATATGAGGTTATTCATATTTCTCCCAGCAATCTTGATCCCTGCTTATGTCATCCAGCCCAGCATTTCACATGATGCACTCTGCATATAAGTTAAATAAGCAGGGTGACAATGTTCATAAGGGATCTCTGTAATTTTCTTTCATTGTTATGTCTCTGCTGGATTTGATTTTAAGACAATACTGGCTTCGTAAAATGAATTTGGAAGCATTTCCGCTCCCTTTTTTTCAAAAGATTTGTGCAATGCTTAATGCTTAAGGATATTACTGAGTTATTGGAGTGTCCAAATTTTTATTAAGAAATAACCAACAAATGTAGGCAGTCAAGATATTTCAGATGAGTGATTGAACACCAAAACCCTGACATGTTTCTTGTGAAATTGCTCAGTGTGAATTTGTATGGCTTTGTTTTAGACATCTCTGAATTAAATCCCACTGTTAAGTTCAAGCAGTCAAATCACATACTTCATCTCTGTTCCTAATGTGATTCCTGGGTGGGGAAGATCCCCTGGAGAAGGGCATGGAAACCCAATCCAGTACTCTTGCCTGGAGAATCCCCATGAACAGAGGAGCCTAGTGGGTTACAGTCCATGGGGTCACAAGGAGTCAGATGCAATTGAGAGACTGAGCAAACACACTGAGCATGTTAATTTTTCCGGCTCTTTCAGGCTTGAATTTTACAGAGTGAATAGCATTTGCCTGAAGGCACCTCTATGCCTTTGCGATGCCAGTTTCTGAGAACTGCTTTTAATAGGGTTTCGATTCCTGGGTCAGGAAGATCTCCTGGAGAAGGTAATGTCTATCCACTCCAGTATTCTTGTCAGGAGAATTCCATGGACAGAGAAGCCTTGCGGGGTACAGTCCATGGGGTCACAGTCAGAGGCAACTGAGCAACTAGTGCTTTCACTTTTTTTTTCATATTTTAAGAACTGTGCTAAGCAGTGTACAACTCTATGAAGTTCGATGCTATTAAAAGCGGAATGATTGAGATTCAATTATAACCAAAAGATATGGAAGGATATAAAAGGTTATATCTAGACTGAAAACAAAATACTAGAAATAGAATTTGAATTAGAAAATGTAAGAACTATAATAGGAAAATGAAGATTTGAATCATGTTGGGTCTGAATATAGAGAAAAAGAGTAGGATGTGTGTATGTGTGTGTGTGTGTGTGTGTGTGTGTGTGTGTGTGTGTGTATGTACTCAGTCATGGCTGACTCTTTGCAACTCCATGGACTGTAGCCAGCCAGGTTCCTCTGTACATGGGAAGAACAGGCAAGAATACTGGAGTGGGTTGTCATTTCCTTCTTCAGGGGATCTTCAGGACTCAGGGATCAAACCCACCGCTCAAGTATTGGCAGGCAAATTCTTTACCACTGTGCCACTTGGGAAGCCCAAGAATAGGATTAAAAACCATGAAAATAAAGATGATAAAACATGGCAAGCAAAAAAAGAAGAACTCCTAAAGAAGAATCATCAAAATTGAAAGAGGTTTAGTGATCAAAGTGCTCCTTAGTACTAACATTGTCCTAACTTTAAAAAATAATTTAAGTATGAAGACTAAAAGGACTTGTTTCACTCAGAAAAGAGATAGTAAAGATAGAACCACATATAAACATATATTTGAAACTTCTTTTCATTTCAAGAAGGAGTAAATATTTTATAATCATTCAGAAACAACAACAGTTATATACAAACAGGCAAAATTCAGGTTAAGATTCAGACTTCTTTGTGATATTAAAAGCCAGAAATTAATTATTAATAAATAAAAATCTATAAAATTCTGAAGAAAAATTTGTATCTCAGTTTTTCTATTGCTGTTGTTGTTCAGTTGCCCAGTCATGTCTGACTTTCCTTTAAGATTGATTGGTTTGAACTCTTTGCTCTCCAAGGGATTTTCAGGAGCATTCTCCAGCACCACATTTCAAAACCATTTTCTTGGTTGTGTAAGGGCTCCAAAAATACACTATTCATAGTACGGGTAGAAAGTTATTTCTCCTTAAGCTAACACTACTTGGATTTTTAAACTGAATAGGCTAAAACTGATGAAACTATATAGAATATAGCATTTGCTACATTGAACAAAATAAGGGCTTGATTAAATGTTAAATATGACTCTGTAAACTCTTTGCTACAGATTTAACTATGTTCAAAATGAACCTTCAACAGAGCTATTCATTCAACAAGTATATATTCACCACTTATTACAGATATTTAAAGTCTAGGAGGAAAAGCAAACCAGTAAGCAGAAAATTATATTCTAGTGATTGGTGCCATGAGAGGGGAAACAAGTGTTACAAACACTCAGAGAAGTAATTCCTAACTACCTCCAGAGGTAGAAGGCATCACAAAAGAAATAATACTGATGCTTAAACTTAAAGTTTATGGAGGAAAAAATCAACCAAAGTATTGTTCATCAAGGTTAGTCATCACAAAAGCCAACAGGAGGGAGTTTGTGTTGCTAGAATATACGGTGTGAATGCAGGAGTGGTAACATTTACTGAAGGCAAGTGGTCTCTGGCTACCATCTTAAAAGGCTTAGTAATTTTATCTCTGAGTTTGTGTTTTATAATTAAATTCTGATGAGATCATAGAATACGCTTCAATAACCCAGAGCTATGGCCCACAGTGATCTCAGCTCCTGCTGTGCCCTTGATTCCCCTGGACTGGTTGTTGACCACCTCATCCCACGTGATTGCTACCCACATTCACAACTGGTAGGGATCTACACTCCAGGCTACTATTGCCATGCTGTACTGAGCACAGACCACTGAGAACAAGTCTCTCACTCAGCCCCTATTTCTCGCATACTGCTTTGGGATTGCAATACTTTTGGGTGTCATACAACCACTGTGGGTTGGAACTTCCAGCCATGGGAAGAGGAAATATCTGGCTTCACTACCCTTCCCCTAGCTAGAGCATAGCACTTTTGTCTGGTAGTTGGAATGAGTGGATCATCTAGAATGTTGGAATGAGAGAAACTCTCAGAGCAGGATGCTCAGGCACTTGAGATGGTCAGCACTTGTGATGTGAGTATCCTTGTGCCTGAGGAAGCAAGCAAGCCATTGAGGACCAAACTACCACCCCCAAAACAAAAAGTGCACAAATGAAGAGATGAAACAAACACTGTCATGACAGTGCAGAAGAGAAACAATTCAACAGAGAGTTTATTGCTATTTCAGAGGTTACCTTGAATCATGCCATCCATCTATTCCTGCCCAAAGTTTCACCATGTTTCTTATGGTGAGAGAAGCCACACAGCAAGGGCCTTCCACTTCAGGCTGAATTTTGAGCTTCTGGGTTCTTCACAGTGCCTCCTGACAATTTTTCAGGTTATGATGTTGCTTTACCAATTCGATCATCAAACAAACACTGGCAGCAACATCGTGGCCCTTGAAACTCATCTGTGTCATGTTTTCAAATTTCTGGACTGTTAGTGATCTGACAGCTGTGCCCCTTCTATTGCAAAAGTCACTCAACAAAGAACTGATTGTCAAGATATTTGCTGTACCTTGCATGCTTCCAACTGTTAACAACATCACCTGTTATTGAGCATTGAAAAGGCTTCTTCACTGTGATTTTGATTTGCATTTTCCTGATGGTTAGTGGTGCTGAGCACCTTTATCATGTGCCTATGGTGGCCAGCTGCATGCTTTTATACATGTGTATGAAGAAAAAAAGGTCTGTTCAGATCTTTTGCTCAGTTTTTAATCAGGCTGTTTTTTTTTTTTTTTTTTAAGTTGAGTTGTGTGAATCCTATGTATATTTTGGGTATTAACCCCCTCAGTTCAGTTCAGTTCAGTTCAGTTGCTCAATAGTGTCCAACTCTTTGCTATCCTATAGACTACAGCCCGCTAGGCTTCCCTGTCCATCACCAACTCCCAGAGCTTACTCAAAGTCCTGTCCATTGAGTCGCTGTTGCCATACAACCATCTCATCCTCTGTTGTCCCCTTCTCTTCCTGCCTTCAATATTTCAATCTTTTATTTACAAATATCTTCTCCTACTCAGTGGGTGGCTGTTTCATTTTGTTGATAGTTTCTTTTCCCATGCAAAAGCATCTTTATTTGATGTAGTTTATTTGTTTATTTTTGCTTTTGTTTCCTTTGCTTGAGAAGATGGATCCAAAACAATACTGTTAAAACTCGTGTCAGATGGTATATTGCCTATGCTTTCCATTAAAATTTTGATGGATTCTGGTCTTATATTTGTCTTTAATCCATTATGAGCTTATTTTTGTATATGGTGTGAGCAGCTAGTCCAATTTTACTCTTTTTCATGTAGCTGTCCAGTTTCTCCGCAGTATTTATTGAAAAGGCCATCTTTCCCCATTTTGCCTCCCTTGTCATAAATTGCTGTTGCCAAGTCGTTTCTGTCATGTCTGACTCTGTGCAACCCCATAGACGGCAGCCCACCAGGCTCCCCCGTCCCTGGGATTCTCCAGGCAAGAACACTGGAGTGGGCTGCCATTTCCTTCTCCAATGCATGAAAGTGAAAAGTGAAAGTGAAGTCACTCAGTCGTGTCCGACTCTTAGCAACCCCATGGACTGCAGCCTACCAGGCTCCTCCATAAATTAGTTGGCCATAAAATTTTGGGTTTATTTCTTGTTTCTCTATTCTATTATATTGATCTATGTGACTGGTTTTGTGCCAGTAACACACTCTTCTGATTATAACTTTGTAATATAGTTTGAAATGAAGGAGCATGCTACCTCCAGCTTTGTTTTTATTTAAGATTGTTTCAGTTATTTGGGGTCTTTTGGGTTTCTATACTAATTTTAGTAGTTTATTCTAGCTCTTTTTGCCTTTTCATACTGTTTATTGGGTTCTTAAGGCAAGAATACTGAAATGGTTTGCCAGTCCCTTCTCCAGTCAATCAGGAAATCAAACAAGTCAATCATAAAGGAAATTAACCCTGAATGTTCATTGGAAGGACTGATACTGAAGCTGAAGCTCCAATAGTTTGGCCACATGATGCAAAAGAACTGACTCATTGGAAAAGACACTAATGCTGAAAAAGATTGAAGGCAGGAGGAGAAGGGGATGACAGAAGATGAGATGGTTGGATGGCATCACCAACAGGACAGACATGAGTTTGAGCAAGCTCTGGGAGTTGGTGATTGACAGGGAAGCCTGGAGCGCTGCAGTCCATGACGTTGCAAAGAGTCAGACACTACTGAGCAACTAAACTGAACTCATTCTAGTTCTATGAAAAATGCCATCGATATTTTGATAGAAATTGCATTGAATCTGTGGATTGTCTTGGTAATATGACCATTCCAAAAATATTAGTTTTGCCAATCCATGTGCACAGTATACTTTTTCTGTTTTTCAATCTCTTCCATCAGTGTCTTAGAGTTGTCCAAGTACAGACATTTTTCCTTTTTAGTTAAATTTTATTTTTTGACGCAATTGTAAATGGGATTGTCTTCTTAACCTCTCTTTTGATAGTTCATTGTTAGTGTATAAAAACACATTTCTGTAAATTAGTTTTTTACCTTGCAATTTTACTGAATTCATTGGTAAATTTTAATTGCTTTTTGGTGGTATCTTTGGATTTTCTATATATAGTACTATGTCATATGCAAACAGTGGTATTTTTCTTCTTTTCCAATTTGGATTACTTTTATTTATTGTTCCTATCTGACTGTTGTAGCTAGGACTTCCAATAATCCATGTTGAATAAAGGTGGAGAGAGCAGGAATCCTTCTTTTGTTCTTGATCTTAGAGCCTATCCTTCCAGCTTTTCACCACTGAGCTATGGGCTGTCATATATGTTTCTTTCATACCCACTTTGTGGATATTTTTAATCATTAAGAGTTGTTGAATTTTGTCAAAAACTACAATGAGATATCATCTCACACCTGTCAGAATGGCTATTATCAAAAAGACAACAAATAAGAAGTGTTGGCAAGGGTGTGGAAAAGAGGGAAACCTCATGCACCATTGGTGGGAACAAAAGTTTTTGCAACCAGTAAGGAATATAATATGGAGATTCCTCAAAAATTAAAAATATAGCTTCCATACAATCCAGTAATTTTCACTCCTGGATATTTATCTGAAGAAAATGAAAAGACCAATTCAAAAAGATACATGCACCTATATGTTCATTGTAGCATTATTTATAGTAGCCAGGTTTTAGAAACAACCTGAGTTTTCATCAACAGGAGGATGAGTAAAGAAGATGTGGTGTTTGCATATACAATGGAGTATTACTCAGCCCTTAAAAAGTGAAATGTGAACATTTTTGGCATGAATGGACCTACAGGGTATTCTGCTAAGTGAAATAAGTCAGAAAGAGAAAGAAAAATGTCATATGATTTTATTTATTTCTACAAACTAAAACAAAACAAATGAACAAATATGACAAAATAGAAATAGTCATAGAGTCAGAGAATAAACAGAGGGGAGTGTAGTGGAGGACAAGAGAAATAGGTGAATGAGGATTAACAGATACAAACATCCAGTTATAAAATAAATAAATCACAGGAATGCAATGTACAACATAGGGAATGTGGTCAATAATATTTTAATAAATTTATATGGTTGTTGTTCAGTCCCTCAGTTATGTCCAATTCTCGTGACGCCATGCACTGCAGCATACTAGGCTTCCCTGTCCTTCACTTCCCTCTTTCAATGGAGTTTGCTCAACGGACTCATGTCCGTTGAGTCAATGATGCCATCTAACCATCTCATCCTCTGTTGCTCCCTTCTCCTACCACCCTCAATCTTTCCCAGCATCAGGGTCTTTTCCAATGAATTGGCTCTTTGCATCAGATGTCCAAAGTATTGGAGCTTCAGCGTCAGCATTAGTCCTTCCAATGAATATTCAGGACTGATTTCTTTAGGATTGACTGATATGATCTTCTTGCTGTCCAAGGGATTCTCAAGCATCTTCAACACCACAATTCAAAAGCATCAGTTCTTTGACACTTAGCCTTCTTTATGGTCCAATTCTCACGTCCATACATGACTACTGGAAAAAATCATATATGGTGACAGATGGTAATTTGGGTTGCCCTGGTGACTCAGACAGTAAAGAGTCTGTCTGCAGTTTAGGAGACCCAGGTTCTATCCCTGGGAAAGGATAGTGGAGTAAGATGGACCCTTAACTAATATCAATGGAATCTTTATAAAAAGGAGAAATCTGAGCTCAGACACACACACAAGGAGTGCACATTGAAGATAAAAGCAGAGATCAGGGTAATACACAAGACAAAACAAACAACAGAAAGATTGCCAGTGAACCACCAGGGGCTTGGGAGAAGCATGAAGCAGATTCTTCTTCAGAGTCCTCAGAAGGAAATGACTATGTTGACACCTTGATCTCAGAGTTCTAGTCTTCTGAATTATGAGAAAATAAGTTTCTATTGTTTAAACCATCCAATTTGCAATACTTTGATAACACAGCTCTAATGAATACTAGAAGTTATTTTTCCTCATTTATATAGGAATAGACTTAACCCTCTTCTTACTTTGATGCTGCCCACCTAGATTATGTGGTAAAAATAATAAAAATGGTACAGTATAGCTCTCATATATATTGAGAATGTCTGTGTCATGTATCCTGTGGTGACTTTACTGTACGATAGTATTTACATTTTACTGAAAAGTTATGTTTTGCCATTTTCTCACTGTAACACATAAGATAGAGAGGCTTCTAGGGTAAGGAACCACCCCCAGCCACAAAGCCAGCCAGTGGTAGTGTGAGGACTGGAAACCAAGTCGGGAGCTACGCAGCGGGTACAGAGCCCTGCTCTCTTGTGGCCTTTTGGTGAGCAGGACGCTGGGGAGGAAAGCACAGGCTTACGTCACATTCTGTCTTTGCCTCGTATCCTAAACTTTGGTCAATTTGGCTATTTTTGTTGGCATGAAGCCCCAGGTTTTCACCTTCACCTGTCACAAACCTACTCACCACCACAACCTTCACAAACAGCTTGTGCTTCTATCTCATTTACCTGCCACTTCTTATATCTCCTGCTCCTGCTTTCTCAGCTACGCTGAAGTTGTTTAGAACAGGGGTCCTCAACCTCTAGGATCTAATGTCTGATGATATGAGGTGGAGCTGATGTAATAATAATAGGGAAAGGGGGCACAATAAATGTAATGCACTTGAATTCTCATGAAACCATCCCTTCCCTTTTTGGTCTGTGGAAAAATTGTTTTCTATGAAACCAGCCTCTGGTGCCAAAAGGATTGGCTCTTCTGATTTAGAAAACCAAAATTGTCTAAAGTCATTTTTCAGACCATGTTAGTGTGAAAGCAAAGTTTAACATTCCTGATACAGTATTTTAGATATTTTATTTACATTTTGAGAGGAAAAGTTACCATTAAAATATATCTACTCAATTCTAAATAAATCTTTACTATTTAAGAATTAAATTTAGAGTGTACATATTTTAAAAGGTTAGAATCACTAATTTTTCATAGGAAAGCAAATATGAAGGTGTTTGGTGGCTCTTCAGTGACACTTAAAATGCCTATCTGTGACTTGGGATTTTTACTTCTAAGGTAAAGAATCAATGCAGAAATTATCCAAAACTTCTGAAAATCAAAGATGCAAAGTATTTGAGATTTCTGTTGTAAAATATGTTCTAATATCATTACCCATTATCTCTCTCTCTCTCTCTCTCTCTCTCTATATATATATATATATATGCATATATATATATTCAATTGGCAGAATTTTACCAAAATAAATAACTGACTTGAATACTAATACACCCATAATTAAAAATGTATGAGTGTGTGTGTATCCTGACTATCCAATTCAGCTCAGACTGAAAAATAGGTAAAAAGGGACAGAATGTGCTGTTTCTTTTTTATTTTCCAGAAAGAGGTTAATACCAAGATATGAGTTAGTGTAACACTGTTTATGACTTTGTTCTCACCTAGTTTTAAAATTTGATTCACTCAACTTATCAATATAATCAAATGATGAACTAGTCAAAATCAAACCAGTTGACTTGATAGAATTGACATATAAGAATTTACTTTTTGGTGTGGTATCTCCTCTCTCCAGCTATTTTTTCTCTTTCCCAACACAGACACACGTGCACACACAGCATTTGCTATGGCCACACTAAACTCTACAGTACCTTTTTAAATATTTAAATATATCATCTTTTCTTCAGGCATCCAAAAGTTTACAAATCCTGTCAGCCCTTTCTTATATTTCCAGAACTCCACATCTTTTAAGACCCAGTTCCAATGCCACTGCCTATATGGTTTGATGTCAGTTTTGGTTGGCTGCTGATTCAAATGAAGAGACATTCTCGTGCTATATTGAAATAAACAAAAGAGAGATTTCTGGTCAGAGAAATGTAATTTTCCTGAGAGTTCACTTGAATCAACGATTTGTCATAAAATCTTTTGCTGCCTTCAAGATACAGCCTCAATGAAATTAGTTTCTACCTATATGCCTCACTGCAAATGGGAAGATCTACAGTTCATTGAGATAGAATGTCTGACTTCATATCAGATGAGTAAAAAGATATCTGCATTTAAGTGAAAAGTGAGCCTATGCCCTGAGTAGAACATTTGATGAACTCATGGATTACTGACTGTGCAGTTCTTCCAGAACCATCAGTTGCTATGCAAAGATTTAAATTTCCTGAGAGGAATCAAGTCTTGGGAGGGCATCGCTGATAAAACTGTAGAGATACCCAGTTCCAAACCTACAGAACTAATGTGGTATCAGTGTATTAAATCACCTCTCAGGGTGACTTAAAAGGAGAGTGATGAAAATATCATTTCTCAATTAAAAATTTTGAGGAGAAAATTGCATGGTAGGCGGTTTCATTAGGAAAATGGAAAAAAATAAAGATAAAAATATCAACCAGGGTCTCAATGCTAAGTTAAAAAAAAAAATCTCCTCCATCCTGCAAAAGAAGGGGAGGGATTTAATATTTTTCCTAAAGGGTGACAAGTAGAAGAAAATACTTTTCAAAATACCAATTTGCTTCCACCTGGAGTACTTGACTCACTATTATATAATATGTAATACAAAATGGATGAACCCTAAGATCTTAGTATATCCAGAGCTGCAGGAGATAACAATAACTAGTCTTTGTGGTGTCATGGACTCCCTTTGGTAGATTTCTCTCCATCTTCTAGGCATTCTTCAGAATTAACAGCATCATAACTCACCTCTTGGTTTTCCCTGTGGCAGCACAAGAAAGTCAAGCCCTGCAGAGTGTACATTAGTTTAATGATGCCATCGTCATCCTCTGACCTGACACATCCTCCAGCCTTCTCACTCCCAGACTCTTTCCCCATGCTCCCTGAAATACCTCATCTGTGACTAACCTAGCCTCCTATATTGTCATTCCTGTCTAAACACTTATTTCTTCTTTTTGCCTTGACTAAATCCAGATCAAACTACTTCCACTGAGGACCTCTCAAGTGGAGATTATTGGTTGTTTCCTGCTCACCTACTCCAGGACTTGGTAGCATGTTGGGTGACCCCCTGCTACCCATTGCTGCTTGAAACCATTCCATTTCCTTTGCTTTTCATTCCAAACCCCACGTCTTTCAACCTTCAGTGCATCCAATTTTCTCACTCATATTACTGTTCTCTAGACTTCCCAGTCACTCTCTGTCATTCACTGAAGCCTTGAGTAGAGTACTTCTCTCTACCTCCAGCCTTGTCATATTCCTGATGACTTTAGTATCCAGGGAAGTGGCAGGTAGAGCACTAGTCAGTCATTTCCTTACCTGCCTTGAATGTTATTATCTTTAATCCTTGTGGCCATAGATATTCACTCTTGAAAACATGATCTGGATCATGGTTATCACCAGTAACTGTACCAAGTTCAAAATTTTGATTTAAAAATATTTTATAATCTGATCACTACTTTCAACTCACTGCATATATTCTCCCGTCATACTGACTTCTAGTCCATCTGAATCACTTCATCACATTTCTCATTGACCATCACTCCTTCCCCTTGTCACTTTTATCCTACCCTATAACCTATTTTATAATACTCACTTTTGAACACACTGGGCTTCCCTGACGGCTCAGCTGGTAAAGAATCTGCCTGTAATTTGGGAGACCTGGGTTAGATCCCTGGGTTGGGAAGATCCCCTGGAGAAGGGAAAGGCTATCCACTCCAATATTCTTCCCTGGAGAATTCCATGGACAGAGAATCCTGGCAGGCTACAGTCCATGGGATTCCAAAAAGACAGACATGACTAAACAACTTTCACTTTTTTTTTTTTTTTTGAACCCATATATTTTCTTTTCCCAGAACACTCTAACTAACCCTCTCTGGATCAAAATTTCTGCCTTTATCATTGTGAATTTTGTGGAATAAAATGATATAAATGAGTTGACTTGTTTTATTTTAAATTACCACTTGGAAAGTTAAAATGGTACTTTAAAATACTACTCGCCTTAGTAAATCTTGCCCTTTCAAAGGAAAAAACTTTATTACTTTCTCCTTTCTCTTTCAAACCCCTTTTAGCTCTCCCTACCACACAAACATATGTAGATACACCAGCTAATAATCTCCATAGTCCTTCACAGCATTATAAAGCCAGAAATCATCATTTATTTTAAATTAGTTCTCTAAATGTTATCAGAGGGAATCTATCCTATTTTCACCACATCTAATTTATGTGCCTGATGGTAAATTCTTCTCCTAGTCAATGGAAGAAATATCCTTGCTTTTGTTAAATGAAGTCCCCTTCATTGGAGCTAAGGATCTCATCTCCTCAAAATTTCAAGGATTTTTCTTCTGCAATCATCTCATATATTTTCTCCATCATCAGTACTGCTTTTGTTTCTACTGTATCATTCCCATAAGTATTTTTTTTTAAATCTTTAATTCTTACATGCGTTCCCAAACATGAACCCCCCTCCCACCTCCCTCCCCATAACATCTCTCTGGGTCATCCCCATGCACCAGCCCCAAGCATGCTGTATCCTGAACATATGCTCTATTCCCTCCAAAGTTAGCTTTCCTTTAATGCCATTTCCCCTTCTTACTACTTCCCATTCCTCTGCTTAGCTTCAAAGTAAAGTTTCTTATATAAATAACATACAATTGTAACAGCACACTCTCACCTCTCATTCAGATTCTGACCCATTTTAATTTCACTTTCATCTGCAACATCACTGAAATTTTCCTTCTTGGAGTTACCAAAATCATCCTAATACCAATTCCTATAAATATATCTCAGTCTTCAGCTCCCTTGATTTCTCAATATTGTTATACAATTAAGTACTTAAAATCAATTCCTTAAAGCATTCTCCTTTCTTGTCATCATCTTTGACCTGGATTTTTGTTTGTTTGTTTGTTTTCCTTTTATATCTCAGGCTTCTCTTTTTCATCTCCTGGGCAATTTTTCTTACTCTGTCTATATTTACTTCAACTTTACCTTTCCAAGTTGGAGTTGCTCCCACTTTCTTTCCTGAGTTCCATTCTTTTTTCAGCTATACTTTCTCCCTAGGTGATATCATCCAGCCTCTTCACTTTAAACATAATCAAATACTGATGATTCTCCTGTTTTGTGTTGACATTGCTAGGCCAGATCATTCACTGAACTCCCTGCTTGTGAATACGTCTGTCTGTTTGATGGATGACTCAAAAGTCATCATGTCCAAAAATGTACTAATGAACAAAATCTGTTTCTCATCCAATTGCCCTCATCTTAGTTAAAGCCATCACCATCTATTCGAGCCAGCAAGCCAGAAAGTTGAGTCCTCCTTCGCTCTCACCAGCTTTCACCAAATTTATTAGTCTTTCAGCAAGTTCTTTTATATATACCTCAGCAATATATCTCAAATACTAGAATTTTTCTCCACTTATTTCTATGGCCACCATTCTAGTCCAAGTCACTATTATCTCTCATATGGGCAAAAACTGGTATGTATATCTTTATGCATGGGTTTTTCCCTCCCAATTTGTTTTCTACACAGGAAACAATGTTTTATTAAAATTGAAAGCCAGACCATGTTTAAAATTGAGATCATTTGGCTTCTGTCAACATTTTTGTGTGTGTTATTTCATAGATTTCACTCACTCTGCTGTTGCTACACTCCTTTTCTTAATATCCTTAGTTGTGTAGAGACAGCGCTGCTGCACAATTTAACTTCTGCTCTCAGTTTCCTGAACTGATGCTCCTGTTTGAGATTTGGATTTGGCCTAGGTATTCCTGTGGCTTCCCTGGTGGTTCAGATGGCAAAGAATCTGCCTGCAGTGCAGGTGACCTGGGTTAAATGCCTGGGCCAGGAAGATTCCTTGAAGAAGGGAATGACTACCCACTCCAGTATTCTTGGGACTTCCCTGGTGGCTCAGACAGTAAAGAATCTGCCTGCAATGCAGAAGACCTGGGTTCTATCCTTGGGTCAGGAGGATCCCCTGGAGAAGGGAGTGGCTACCCACTTCAGTATTCTTACCTGGAGAATTCCACGGACAGAGGAGCCTGGCAAGCTATGTCCATGGGGCCACAAAGAGTCAGACGCGGCTGAGAGACTAATACATTCCTGTAGGACATAATCTACTTCAGCATGATTTGCCATAAAAGTTCACTTTCCCTTCAATAATTATGAGCTAGCTATCATTTCAATGTCTCCTAAACACAGATATCAGAGCCATATAAGCTATATTGATCTGTGAACTGCCTGGCTGGGCCTCTCTCTAGCCTACTTTTTCTAGGAATTGGATTTAATCAGTTCAGTTCAATTGCTCAGTCACGTGCATGGACTGCAAGATGCCAGGCCTTCCTGTCCATCACCAACTCCCAGAGCTTGCTCAAACTCATGTCCATCAAGTCGGGGATGCCATCCAACCATCTCACCCTCTGTCATCCCCTTCTCCTCCTGCCTTCAATCTTTCCAAGTTTCAGGGTCTTTTCAAATGAGTCAGTTCTTCTCATCAGGTGGCTGAAGTATTGAAGTTTTAGCTTCAACGTCAGTCCTTCCAATGAACGCTCGGGACTAATCTCCTTTAAGATGGACTGGGTGGATCTCCTTGCAGTCCAAAGCTCCCAAGAGCTTCTCTTTTGGTAGAACCTGGGAAACCTGGGAAGGTCTCTGCTAGTTACAGAGAAGAGCAATCAGTGGACAACACATGGTTCCTTCAGTAGGAATTATCAGTGTCTGAATATCAAATTTGGAAAATTTGGAAAGCTCAGCAAATTTGGAAAACTCAGCAGTGGCCACAGGATTGGAAAAGGTCAGTTTTCATTCCAATCCCAAAGAAAGACAATGCCAAAGAATGCTCAAACTGCCGCACAATAGCACTCATCTTACACGTTAGCAAAGACATAATCAAAATTCTCCAAGCCAGGCTTCAACAGTATGTGAACCATCAACTTCCAGACATTCAAGCTGGATTTAGAAAAGGCAGAAGAACCAGAGACCAAATTGTCAACACTTGTTGGAGCATCGAAAAAGCAAGAGAGTTCCAGAGAAAACATCTACTTCTGCTTTACTGACTATGCTAAAGCTTTTGACTGTGTGGATCAGAAAAAAACTGTGGAAAATTCTTAAAGAGATGGGAATACCAGACCATCTGACATGTCTCTTGAGAAATCTGTATGCAGGTCAAGAAGCAACAGTTAGAACAGGACATGGAACAATAGACTGGTTCCAAATTGGGAAAGGAGTACATCAAGCCTGTATATTGTCACCCTGCTTATTTAACTTATATGCAGAGTATGTCATGAGAAAAGCTGGACTGGATGAAGCACAGGCTGTAATCAAGATTACAGGGAGAAATATCAATAATCTCAGATATGCTGATGACACCACCCTTATGGCAGAAAGTAAAGAAAAACTAAAGAGCCTCAATGAAAGTGAAAGAGAGTGAAAAAATTGGCTAAAAACTCAACATTCAGAAAACTAAGATATGGCATCTGGTCTCATTTTTTCATAGCAAATGGATGGGGAAACAATGGAAACAGTGACAGACTTTATTTTGGGGGGCTCCAAAGTCACTGCAGATGGTGACTGCAGCCATGAAATCTAAAGATGCTTGCTCCTTGGAAGAAAAGTTATGATCAACCTAGACAGCATATTCAAAAGCAGAGACATTACTTTGCCAACAAAGGTCCATCTAGTCAAAACTGTGGTTTTCCCAGTAGTCATGTATGGATGTGAGAGTTGGACTATAGAGAAAGCTGAGCGCTGAAGAATTGTTGCTTTTGATCTATGGTGTTGGAGAAGACTCTTGAGAGTCCCTTGGACTGCAGGGAGATCCAACCAGTCCATCCTAAAAGAAATCAGTCCTGAATATTCATTGGAAAGACTGATGTTGGAGCTGAAGCTCCAATACTTTGGCCACCTGATAAGAAGAACTGACTCATTTGAAAAGACCCTGATGCTGGGAAATATTGAAAGTGGGAGGAGAAGGGGACAACAGAGGGTGAGATGATTGGATGGCATCACCAACTCAACGGACATGAGTTTGAGTAAGTTCCAGGAGTTCCTGATGGACAGGGAAGCCTGACATGCTGCAGTCCATGGGGTCCCAAAGAGTCAGATGCAACTGAACTGAACTGAACTGAAAATCATGTGCAACATGGGCAGACAGCCCATGAAATAGTATGTGAGCTCATTGGGGAAGATAGGGAGTAAGTGGCAGCATCATCATTATGAGAAATCAACATTTGCCAGAGAATTTGCTAACAGGAGGAAGGCGGTATAGTTAGCAACATGTTTTTGACTGATAGTCACATAAGTTTGTAAACCTTAAAATTAAGTCATAGGTCCTTTGTCGACATTAGATAGCCTTTTATGTTCATTGTTCTAACAATGATTCTTGTAAATGCGGAAGCAACAGACAATTGGTTGATGGACGTTTTCATCAGCTTTTGAGATGGGGCTCAAATGACTAACTCTTTCTATTTCAGGAGTTCCTCTCCTAGATGAAGTTTACCGAAATGTATGAATGATTTCCAAATTAGCCCAGGTTGGGAATGGAAGTAAGTTGAATTAGTGAAGTTCAACTTTTCAAACTGTTTTTAGGATGTTACATTGCAATTCATTATCATTCAGAAAAAGGAAAAAAAAATCCTTAAAATGTCTGTTTAAATGAAAGACTATCGGAAGTTGTTAAAAATAAAATAAGCTACATACAGGGTCAGTTTATATTAAATTTAGAGTATTTTGAGTTTCCAGGGAAACAGAACATATAGAAATTAAAATCAGATGTTCTTAAATTGATGCTTTGGAAAAGCCCTACAAGGCTTAATCCTCTAATGGGTAACCCTCTGTTGCTTGCCCCAAAACTTCATTTGCCAATTTTTTTTTGCAGTGTGAATTTTGACAACTACAATGTTCCCAGAGCAAACATATATATTATTACAAAGTCCTAATACTTCAGTTATTACTCTCACAGTGTTGAACAGACTGCACACCATTATCTCACTGCCAAGTCAAAGCAGCATAAATGCGCTTTCTTACACACACACACCCTGACAAATCTAATACCCTGAAACTTAACATGTAAACCTGTACCACAATTTACTACTAGATTCACATTGGCTAAGGTAAATAGAGAGATAAAATCTAATATTCTCGCCCCTAGCTATTTTCCTTTATTTTAAAATTATTTCAGCAAAAAGGATGGAAAGGAGTTGAGTCAATACATTCCTTGGATTTTTAATTCTATAGTAAATTTTGAAAGATAATTTGTTGTTGTTTATCACTAAGTCATGTCTGACTCTTTGAGACCCCATAAACTGCAGCATGCCAGGCCTCCCTGCCCTTCACTATCTCCTGGAGTTTGCTCAGATTCATGTTCATTGAGTCAGTGATGCTATCTAACCACTTCATCCTCTGCCACCTCCTTCTCTTCTAGCCTTCAGTCTTTCCCAGCATCAGGGTTTTTCCAATGAGTCAGCTCTTCACATCAAGTGGACAAAGTATTGGAGCTTCAGCTCTAGCAACAGTCCTTCTAATGAATGAAAGTGAAAGTCGCTCAGCTGAGTCCCACTCTTTGAATTCTCTAGGCCAGAATACTGGAGTGGGTAGCCTTTCCCTTCTCCAGGGGATCTTCCCAACCCAAGGATCAAACCCAGGTCTCCCACATTGCAGATGGATTCTTTACCAGCTGAGCCACAAGGGGAGACCTTTTAATGAATAATCAGGGTTGAATTCTTTTAGGATTGACTGATTTGATCTCTTTGAATGATAGAGCTACTAACTAATCAATTCTAATGCTTTCTTGAGACCATCAAGCTTCATTTTCTATAATGCCTAAGTTGCTCCCTGGTTGATACAGTCATGGAGACCTACCAGTTCCTTCTCACCACAGTGGTACTATTTCACATATAGCAAACATTTTTAAACTGTTAATTTTAGTGTTTAAATACATGACTCTCCTAAGCCTCATTGGTCTGCAAAGTCGAGATCAGCAGTTTTCTCAGTACTTGCCTCTGTGAAATCTGCGCTTTCCATCCTATGTAATGCCAGTGCCCATTTATGACACTTCCCTCCCAGATCCCAGGAGATTATTCTGAAGTCTGAGGCCAGAGGCCACCAGCTCTGTTTTTCAGAGCCTAGAAGATGGGTAGCTGGCCAGGTGTTGTGAGTTTTAGTTACCATATTTTTCACATTATTTGAAGGAATGTTTCATAGACATGCAAACTGACAGTTTTCTACCCTTGATGCTATTGGCAGTTTGGACTTGATGATTCTATATTGTGAGGAGGTGTCCTCTGCATTGTAGAAGATTCACCAGCTCCCCTGATTTCAATCTACTAGATTCCAGTAGCATTGGGGATGGCTAAAACCATCCCCATTGCAGAAGCACAGCTGTAAACAAAGTGCAAATGAAAGGGACTTTGCAGAAGAGTTATGTTTAGAAGAAATATCTGATGGCACTAGAAGAGGCTTGAAAAGAGAAGAGGTCATTACAGAGACACATAGTTGCCAGTTGGGAAATTGTGAGTTGTCTTTGACTTTCAGGAAATGTTTATTAAGTTGGTGCTATGTGCTAAACACAGTGTTTATTGCTGTAGATATTTAGACCAGTGATGCATCTAAATTGTTTGCAGTCTGGTAGTGGAATTAGAAAAGGAAACAATTATAGCCATGTATGAACTGCAGAAGGAGAACTTAAGCCAGTTGATTCAAAGAGGAAGAGAGAGAAGCCAACAAGAAAGGTTTTCTAAAAGATTGACCTCTGTGTGAGTTGAAGGTCAAAGAAGAATTAATCACACTGGAAGGGTGTGGGAAGGTTATTGTTCTTATAAACAGCAAGTGCAGTGTACTTATAGGAAATAGAAAGTACAGAAATGTGTAGTGAGTGTTTGTGTGTTCGTGCACTCACGTGGGAACAAGTGAGAGAGGAAGCAAGAGACTGACAGATAAAGACAGGTGGAGAGGGCAAGAACTTGAGACAGGTACATTCAGGAAAATGTAAGTAACTCTGCCTTTCTTGCAGAGAAGGCAATGGCACCCCACTCCAGTACTCTTGCCTGGAAAACCCCATGGACGGAGGAGCCTGGTAGGCTGCAGTCCATGAGGTCGCTAAGAGTCGGACACGACTGAGCGACTTCACTTTCACTTTTCACTTTCATGCATTGGAGAAGGAAATGGCAACCCACTCCAGTATTCTTGCCTGGAGAATCCCAGGGATGGGGGAGCCTGGTGGGCTGCCGTCTATGGGGTTGCACAGAGTCGGACACGACTGAAGCGACTTAGCAGCAGCAGCAGCTGCCTTTCTTGAGCAAAAATATTTAATGCAAGAGTAATAAAGAGAATAATCTGGAGAAGCAGTCAGGGGAAAAAATACGATGGACCTTGGAAAATATTATAGGTTAGGTTTTATCTGCAATGGCACCCCACTCCAGTACCCTTGCTTGACAAATCCCATGGACGGAGGAGCCTGGCGGGCTGCAGTCCATGGGGTTGCTAAGAGTCAGACACGACTGAGGGACTTCCCTTTCCCTTTCCCTTTATCTGCAAGGATATAGGAAGGAATGTGAGCCGAAGGGTGATGTTTCAGAAATGTAATTCTGGAAGCAATGAAGAAAAGGTACTGAAGTCGAAGATTGGCCAGAGGCAGAAAACTTGAAGCCTGTTGTTGCTTTCCAAATAAGGTAACACAGAGAATTTGAGAAGTGGGGAGAAAAAAGGTAGAGGATATTTCAACAATTTCCCCACCCTCCTAAATCTCAACCAAGTGACAAGAAAGAAGAAGGGAATATGTATTAGATAGCTGAGCCTACACAGAGTACAGAGCAAAGAGCTGTGCTGAGGAATGAAGAAGAAAACCTGCTGGGGTGATCACTGATCTCTTGCTTAAGTGATTAGCAGCATGGTAGACTCATGTATCAAGGTAGAAAAAGAAAGAAAAGAAATGAAAAATAATTGTGTGTATTGGGAATGATGAGAAATTCAATATGGGCTATACTAACCTTAAACTGTCTGCTGCTGCTGCTGCTGCTGCTGCTAAGCCACTTTAGTCGTGTCCAACTCTGTGCGACCCCATAGATGGCAGCCCTCCAGGCTCCCCTGTCCCTGGGATTCTCCAGGCAAGAACACTGGAGTGGGATGCCATTTCCTTTTGCTTAAGAGATATTTAAGTGAAAATGTATAGTAAGTGGTAGGATACATGACTGGAGAATTCAGCAAAAAGATCTTAGAGATTTATAAATCATTTGGGAATAAATGATCATGTAAACCAGGGTTATAAAGAGTACTACTTTGGAAAAAAGTGACAGCAGAACAAAGATGGAAAGGCATCACCCAACTAGGAAGTACAGCAGAGCCAAGAATTGTATATCCCAGTCTGGAGTCTGAATCATTGTACAGTTGACTGACTAACTCTCAACACCTACCTGCAACTCATTCTTAGAAATTACAGCTAGAGTATCATGCTTGTGGGGCCTTTCCTTGATTCTCTAACAGCACTGATGCTACTTCTGGGGCTCCACTGTCCCCTCTATATACCTTTATCGTAGAATTCAACATGCTTACTTGCATTTTGTTTTACACTGGATATTGCTATATATGGAAGGAAAAAACCTTATCATGATTATCTTGTATTTCCTGCACACAACAGAATACTGCAGGTACTATGCACTCAGTAACATTTTGCTGAAAGAAATGTAAACAATAAAAGTGGCTCAATTACAGACTACCCATTGAACCAAAAGGAATACATATTTTAAAAGCTCATTCTATTTGCCATGACTTAGAATTTTTACTAGTCTTAAAATATTTTATACTCATGCTATTTAAAAATTATATACCAAGCCACCAACTTTTTCACCCCATATTCTCATGTTTCAGTTTAATGTTGCTAGCACTTTTCCCATTAAAACCAAACTACGAATTTCAGTAGAGAGACAATTTTGAAAGATTCGTATAAAAGCAAATAAGCTACCTAATTGGATTTCTCCACCTTTTACAAGTGAAATTCTAAAAGATGGCAAAACAAATAACATCGAATTTCTCTTACAGTTAATGTCTGTAATAAGGTCATTATCTTTTAATTTAGAATTATGTGTCACACTAATTCTATCTACTGTTTGTTGGTGATGTGTGTTTTATTGTGAAAATTTTAAAAAGGTGGGCCAATGTACTCCATAAAGGAAAACACAAAAGCATAGACTTTTAACTCATTTTAGGAGTATTATCCAAATCACTATAGATCTTATTTCTTAAATTATATTAGAAATGTATATATATATATATATATATATATATATATGTTTGTGCATCTGCTTGTGTGTTTGTTAAATATGGATTGAGGTTGGGAATAATGTCTTAAATATAGCCTACTTATTATTCCTTTCTCTGGACATAACCAGACTCTATCACTCTAGAGCACTCATCTTGTAATTTGTAGGATATGAAAATGTTAACGTAAGTGGTCTTTAATACCAGGAAACCCATATAGGTAAGAACCCTGAATTCTAGCAAATTTCTTACCAGTATATCATTTGCTTTGTAAGATTTTTTTCCTACTATATAAGAGTTGAATTGGGCCAGAAGATGATTAAGCTTAGTACAATGCCAAGTTACCTAGGTGAGGGAAGTCTTATCTTATTAAAAAAGAAAAAGATAAAGGAAGAAGGCACACACACTAATCATGGTTTGAGGAGATGAAATTTCTGAGCTTACCAGTGGTAGATGATTCAAGACTCATTTGTAGACTGTGGTCTTGAAACCGTTTAACCTCCATATCTAAACAAAGGGAGAAGTGGAAAAAAGTCAAGTAAGATGAAATGTCTGGCACACCTCTGCTATCATAAGATGTGTTTTCAGTGAGATTTACTACATAATTATAACTACTACTCATAATCCTATTCTAAAAGCAGACATCTGAGTACATACAGTATATAAACTATCTACAGACTACAGCGGAGAAGGCAATGGCACCCCACTCCAGTACTCTTGCCTGGAAAATCCCGTGGACGGAGGAGCCTGGTAGGCTGCAGTCCATGGGGTCGCTAAGAGTCGGGCAGACTAAGCGACTTCACTTTCGCTTTTCACTTTCATCAACTTGAGAAGGAAATGGCAACCCGCTCCAGTATTCTTGCCTGGAGAATCCCAGGGACGGGGGAGCCTGGAGGGCTGCCGTCTATGGGGTTGCACAGAGTCGGACACGACTGAAGCGACTTAGCAGCAGCAGCAGCAGCAGCAGCAGCAGCAGCAGCAGCAGCAGCAGCAGCAGCAGCAGCAGCAGCAGCAGCAGCAGCAGCAGCAGCAGCAGCAGCAGCAGCAGCACAGACTACGGACTACTGGTGCAGAAAGCAGTATCATATTCTCTCAATGAACTAAAATGGCAACAAACAAAAGATGCCATAGATGGAGCATGATGGCTGTGTACTGTGCATGAAGATAATGCTGGGCATGTGCTTCCAATTTTTTTTTTTTTCCCCTTGTTGTGGTGAAAGATTTGAATTGACTCATCTGCATTTTCTCACCCAGTCTGCTTTGTGAGCAAGAGTGCATATTTTGGGGACAGCTGGCTGAGACTGGCTGGTGGTAAAGTCTGTGGCCATGGAACAGAGGAATTCAAACCACCCAAACCCACAATCTTGGCCTCATAGTACTGTGCTCCAACCAACCAATCTAACTGGCAGCAGCTGTAAGGCTCTGTGCTGCACAATTTTTGAGCGCATTCCAAAGTGGCCCATCAGATACCAACTGGGCACAGACAAATTCTTGTTTATTTGCATTGAGGCCAAAGAAAGCTGCACATAGTGGTTTGGCTTTTCCTAAACATCCATCAGAATTGTCTGTCATTTCCCATGTTTATGGCTAAATGAGGCTCAAGTCATCAGACTCCACTTCTGACATGAGGTTTTTATCAGTGGAAAAATGGAAGCAGATGATTCCGTCATCTTTTAAAGTAGTGACACGGGGTGATGCTGACATCATGTGAAACCTGTGTTGAAATCACTGAACTACCCACCAACCATTTGTTGTTTAAAAATTAATGCTTCAGAACTTTACATAAGCTTTTCTGTTTTTTAATATAAATTTATTTAATTGGAGGCTAATTCCTTTACAATATTGTAGTGGTTCGATACATAAGCTTTTCTTAAAGCACTGATTCTAAAATATTGACGAGAAGCTTTCCTCTTGTAAAGTGCTTTACCTTGGTTTCTCAAAAATCTGATCCTCATGCCCTTCCCGTAAAACAGGCTGAAGGTGAAAACGAGGACTAAACTGCCTTAAAACAGAGATTCTCAGTCTTGCATACACACTGGACTCTTCTGCAAACTTTAAAAATTGTTGATGTCTGCTCTGAGTGGTTCTGGGTCTGGATCCAGGGAGTTCAGAAACTCACCACGTGACTCTAAAGATCCATCCTGTTGTAGACTGCTGCTTTAAAATTTAGGGGCAAGAGGAATAAACAGCACAGTATTTTACATAGTATTTTGTATTTGGCAGAGCGAGTTATGAATGCCCATGAATTAACTCATTAACATTTCTGAATGTATATACTATTTGAAGTTGTATCAGTCCTATGATCTAAGCTGGATTTTTTGAAACAATTTTTTTTCCCCTTAGAGAAAAAGCTTCAGTGTTCACTAAATAAATGCAAATGCTTATGAATGGCTATACATTTTAGACCTGTGACTCAACTACGATCCAAATATTATAAGCATGATTCTAAATATTGTCTTTCAGTTCAGTTCAGTTGCTCATCTGTGTCTGACTCTTTGCGGCTCCACAGACTGTAGCATACCAGGCTTGCCTGTTCTTTACCAACTCCCGGAGCTTGCTTAAACTCATGTCCACTGAGTCGGTGATAAAATCCAATCATCTCATCCTCTGTTGCCCCCTTCTCCTCCTGCCTTCAATCTTTTCCAGCATCAGGGTGTTTTCCAATGAGTCAGTTCTATGTGTCAGGTGCCCAAAGTGTTGGAGCTTCAGCTTCAACATCAGTCCTTCCAAAGAACATTCAGGACTGATTTTATTTAGAATTGATTGGTTTGATCTCCTTGCAGTCCAAGGAACTCTCAAGAGTCTTCTCCAGCACCACAGCTCAAAAACATCAATTCTTTGATGCTCAGCTTTCTTTATGGTCCAACTCTCACATCCATACATGACTACTGAAAAAACACAGCTTTGACTATATGGACCTTTGTCTTTAGAATAGTAGATTGTCAGTGTCTTCCTGCTACTTGTTTATTAAACAGGATAAGTGAACTGAGTTTTCTGGGTATAACTTGATATTCAATTGTCGGCATTGTTCACTAGGCAGGTTGGTAGTTATGGCTTTTCAGAAAGGTAGGAAAGTTTATCCAACATTTTAAAAAGATTTAATAATTTTCACAAGAAAAAGTCATCAAAATATCATTCTGATACACACTACCATATGTAAAATAAGTAGCTAGTGGGAAGGTTCTGTGTAACACAGGGAGCTCAATCCGGTGCTCTGTAACAAACTAGAGGGGTGGGATAGGGTAGTGGGTGGGAGGGAGGCTTGAGAGGGAGGAAATATATGTATAGTTATGGTTGATTTATGTTGTTATATGGCAGAAACAAACACAGCATTGTAAAGCAAATATCAGCCAATTAATCTTTTTTTTTTAATGCCATGTTGATATTTTAAGGATGGCATTCTTGAGTAATGGTGATGTCATTGAGTAATGATGATGCCCCAGAATGCATGAGAATTCAGGGTTCTTGCTCTTATCTTTTATTTTAATTAATTGAGACTTGGGAAAATTGAATAATTTGTGTGGATTACACAGATAATTTATAGCTAAAGTAGGTTTGAATTCCATGTCTGCCTAGCTCCAAAACTAAATTCTGAAATCAAATCCCTGAGATATGATTGGTGTAGAATAGTAATTTGTGTTCTAGTGATAGAGTAGATTATTAAGAATATAAATTTTAAGCAGGCTTTGGTTCAATTTCCTAGTTTTCTCTTTAATGGGGAAAATGTATTTGATTGTTCAAATGCATTTCTACTCAAATGCATTTGAGTAGAAATATTTAGTTAAAACACCAATACAGTATACTAACACATATATATGGAATTTAGAAAGATGGCAATGACGACCCTGTATGCAAGATAGGAAAAAAGACACAGATGTGTATAACGGACTTTTGGACTCAGAGGGAGAGGGAGAGGGTGGGATGATTTGGGAGAATGGCATTCTAACATGTATAATATCATGTAAGAATTGAATCGCCAGTCTATGTCTGACGCAGGATACAGCATGCTTGGGGCTGGTGCATGGGGATGACCCACAGAGATGTTATGGGAGGGGGGTTCATGTTTGGGAACGCATGTAAGAATTAAAAATTTTAAAATTAAATAAATAAATAAATAAATCCAAGGTGAATTCAAATGAAAAAAAAAAGTAATGCTTGACAATGCTTTCTGTATTTTATTTCCTATATAACTTATCAAAATCTGAAATTGAGGCTATACTAGTAAATGTTTACTCAAGTAGCAAAAGATTAAAATATTTGACCCTCTCTTATTGGCATAAATCCCTAAACAGAAAGCATGGTAGTAGTAAGAAGAGCTACCATCTGCAAGGTGATTTCCAATTTACAGAGTGCTTTTGCACAGGTACTTTTGTAATTCACTGAGAACTTTTTTAAAAAGCACAGAAACATAAGGAAAGGCATTTGAAATTCAATTGTTTCATTTTTTCATTTCATAGTATTTACCTTATGAAGTACTTCTTTGAAATTTTGCTTAGAAATTTCAAGAGATGTTTGCAAATTCAAGTGGTGCAAAAGAGTAAACAGGTAGAAGTCTCCCTCTAACCCAGATCCTCCATAACCGAGTTCCAAGAACTTGTCTATTATGTCACAAGTAGCAGGTGAAAGAGCAAGGATTTAAAGCATGATTTTCTCGCCAGCAATCCTATACTCTTTTCACTATATTATATCTGCATGAATGAACACTCAGTCATGTCTGACTCTTTGAGACTCCATGGACTGTAGCCTGCCAGGCTCCTTTGGATTTCCCAGGCAAGAATACTGGAGTGGATTGCCATTTCCTTATGCAGGGCATCTGCCTGACCCAGGGATTGAAGCAAAATCTCTTGCTTCTTCTGCATTGGCAGGCATATTCTGTGCCTCCTGGACTCTGTCATTTCATAACAGGGTTAATTTTAGCTAGCCATTGAAATTCTGTAGGTTTTGGTATTCATATTTATAAAAATGGGGAATTTAATAGCACTTGATGCATAGGGATGTTATTAGAATCAAATGGGACTAATACACATTAATGCTCAGAACAGTGCCTGACTGGTCAGAGATGAGCAAGCCTGCAGTCAATGTTGGTTCCATTGTTGCATCATCTATCTCCAGTGATTTCAGCGCTTCAGAGAATGCAAATACTGTTCCATGATTAGAAACAGCTGAATCTGTAGATCATATGTTCTATGAACTTGTATGGCATCTTCAAATATTTAGGCACTTCAAATTTGGCCACAGACTGTCAATATATGCATGTCATTGGTGATTTTATGGTCCAGTGAAGTTAGTGGATTCTAAAGTTAAAGGATTCTAAAGAATCCTTTAGACTATGTACATATTTGTGGAGGGATATAATAGTGTGTATAATTACATCCCACAAACAAATCACTTTTCGATAAACCAGGCAAAAATCTGAGGATGTATGAGTTCTTATTCTGCTTTGTCTTGGTTGATCTCTTCTAAACAAAATCAATAGATCACAAATTAAGTAAGCACTATAGAGCTCCAGGTTATTATTAGTAGACTTTGTATCACAAAATGGCCACATCATTTGACACAGTTAGCAGCTTTTGCACAATAGAATCACATGGATTGACTCTTATATTATACATTCAAATGTTCAAGTGGACATGTTTAATTACTCCAGGAAATCAGAGTCCATCAAGTTTTCAGTGTTCTCACTCATCATAAGAAAACGATCTGAAAAGTCTTATTTGGCAAGTTCAGTGAACATCACTGAAAACATCAAACTATAAAAATATTTATTTCCAATTAAAAGAAGCTATAATATCTTGTGTGTGTGTGTGTGTGTGTGTGTGTGTGTGCGCGTGTGTTAGTCATGTCCAACTCATTGTGACCCCAAGGCCTGTAGCCCTCCAGGCTCCTCTGTTCATAACCTTTGACATTTCCAGTTTTCCATGATCTCTCTACAAGTTTTCCACTTAACAGTTATTTAGCAATCTGTTTTGCAATTCTCCAAGTACCTTGAGAGCTTGACCTCACTTAAAGGGTAGATGATTATCAACAGAAATACTAAAATTGTAATGTTCTCTTCCCAATATTTATTTTATGTTTCTTGGCATGTAGAAAATTGTATTTAAAAGGAAACAAGCAATCAAAAAGATAACCAATATGCCTTCTTTCTCCCATTCCTGGATCACAGCCTTATCATGGTGAAGGGGCTTGTATAACTCAGTGGAGCTGTGAGCCATGCTTTGCAGGGCTACCCAAGATGGATGGGTCATAGTGAAGAGTTCTGACAAAACATGGTCCACTGGAGAAGAGAATAGCAAACCACTCCAGTATTCTTGCTCATGAACTCCATGAACAGTATGAGAAGGCAAAAAGATATGACACTGGAAAATTAGCCTACCAAGTCAGAACATATCCAATATCCTACTGGACAAGAGCAGAGATTGCTCCAGAAAGAAGGAAGTGGCTGGGCCAAAGTGGAGATAACTTTCAGTTGTGGACATGTCTGGTGGTGAAAATAAATGTCCGATTCTGTAACGAACAATATTGTATAAGAAACTGGAATGTTAGTCCATGAATCAAGGTAAATTGGATGTGGTCAAACAGGAGATGGCAAGAGTGAGCATCAACATCTTAGGAATCAGATGAATGAAATAGACAGTGAACTAAATAAATCAGTGAACTAAAATAGACAGGAACACAAGCATTTAATTCAGATGACCACTAGATCTACCACTGTGGGAAAGAGTCCCTGAGAAGAAATGGAGCAGCCTTCACAGTCAACAAGGGTCTGAAATGCAGTACTTAGGTACAACCTCAAAAAGGATAGAATGATCTCAGTTCATTTCCAGAGCAAACCATTCAATATTACAGTAATCCAAGTATATACCCCAACCATTGATGATGAAGAAGTTGAAGTTAACCAGTTGAACGAAGACCTGCAAGACCTTCTAGGATTAATAACAAAAAAAAAGACTGAAAATTATTAGAGATGGGAATGTCTGACCACCTTACCTCTCTCCTGAGAAACCTACATGTGGCTCAAGAGACAACATTTAGAACTGGACATGGGACAACAGACTGGTTCAAAATTGGGAAAGGAGCACAACAGGGCTGTACATTGTCACCCTGCTTATTTAATTTGTATGCAGAGTACATCATGTGAAATGCTGGGATGAATGACTCACAATCTAGAATTAAGATTGACAGGAAAAATATCAACAACATCAGATATGCAGTTGATATCACTCTAATGACAGAAAGTGAAGAGGAACTAAAGATCCTCTTGATGAGGGTGAAAGAAGAGAGGGGAAAAACTGGCTTGAAACTCAACATTCAAAAAACTAAGATTATGGCATCTGATCCCATCATTTCATGGCAAATAGAAAGGGGAAAAGTGGAAGCAGTGACAGATTTTATTTTCTTGGGCTCAAGAATTACTGTGGATGGTGACTGCAGCCATGAAATTAAAAGACACTTGCTTCTTGCAAGAAAAGCCTTCAGAAACTTAGCATATTAAAAACCAGAGCTATTAGTTTGCCGACAAAGATCTGTATAATTAAAGCTATAGTTTTCCCCTTAATCATGTATGAATGTGAGAGTTGGTCCACAAAGAAGGCTAAGCACCAAAGAAGAGTTGCTTTTGACCTGTGGTGCTGGAGAAGACTCTTGAGAAGCCCTTGGACAGCAGGGTCAATCATAAAGGAAATAAACCCTGAACATTCATTGGAAGGACTGATTTTGAAGCTGAAGTTCCAATACTTTGACCACCTGATGTGAAGACCCAACTCATTGGAAAAGACCCTGATACTAGGAAAAATTGAGGGCAAGAGGAGAAGGGGGCATCAAAGAATGAAATGGTAAGATAGCATCACTGACACAATGAACATAAATTTGAGGAAACTCCAAGAGATAGTGAAGCACAGAGGAGACTGGCATGCTGCAGTCCACGAGGTCACAAATAGTTGGACACAACTTAGTGACTGAACAACAAATACTTTCTTTCTCAGTGCAGTTCAGTTCAGTTGCTCAATCGTGTCCAACTCTTTGCAACGCCATAAATCGCAGCACTCCAGGCCTCCCTGTCCATCACCATCTCCCAGAGTTCACTCAGACTCACGTCCATCGAGTCCATGATGCCATCCAGCCATCTCATCCTCGGTCGTCCCTTCTCCTCCTGCCCCCAATCCCTCCCAGCATCAGAGTCTTTTCCAAGGAGTCAACTCTTCCCATGAGGTGGCCAAAGTACTGGAGTTTCAGCTTCAGCATCATTCCTTCCAAAGAAATCCCACGGTTGATCTCCTTTAGAATGGACTGGTTGAATCTCCTTGCAGTCGAAGGGACCCTCAAGAGTCTTCTCCAACACCACAGTTCAAAAGCATCAATTCTTCAGCACTCAGCCCTCTTCACAGTCCAACTCTCACATCCATACATGACCACAGGAAAAACCATAGCCTTGACTAGATGGACCTTTGTTGACAAAGTAATATCTCTGTTTTTTAACAGGCTGTCTAGGTGGGTCATAACTTTTCTTCCAAGGAGTAAGCATGTTTTAATTTCATGGCTGCAGTCACCATCTGCAGTGATTTTGGAGCCCCCCAAAATTAAGTCTGACCCTGTTCCCACTGTTTCCCCACCTATTTCCCACGAAGTAATGGGACCGGATGCCATGATCTTTGTTTTCTGAATGTTGAGCTTCAAGCAAACTTTTTCACTCTCCTCTTTCACTTTCATCAAGAGGCTCTTTAGCTCCTCTACACTTTCTGCCATAAGGGTGGTGTCATCTGCATATCTGAGGTTATTGATATTTCTCCCAGCAATCTTGATTCCAGCTTGTGTCTTCCAGTCCAGCGTTTCTCATGATGTACTCTGCATAGAAGTTAAATAAGCAGGGTGACAATATACAGCCTTGACGTACTCCTTATCTTACTTGTAACCAGTCTGTTGTTCCATGTCCAGTTCTAACTGTTGCTTCCTGACCTGCATACAGATTTCTCAAGAAGCAGGTCAGGTGGTCTGGTATTCCCATCTCTTTCAGAATTTTCCACAGTTTATTGTGATCCACACAGTCAAAGGCTTTGGCATAGTCAATAAAGCAGAAATAGATGTTTTTCTGGAACTCTCTTGCTTTTTCGATGATCCAGTGGATGTTGGCAATTTGATCTCTGGTTCCTCTGCCTTGTCTAAAACCAGCCTGAACATCAGGGAGTTCACGGTTTACATATTGCTGAAGCCTGGCTTGGAGAATTTTGAGCATTACTTGACTAGTGTGTGGGATGAGTGCAATTGTGTGGTAGTTTGAGCATTCTAGCGGAGCTATCCCACGTTGAAAGTCAGGAACGGCAGCGGTAAGGAGATATCCCTCTTCCAAGGTAAGGAGCAGGGGCTGTGCTTTGCTGGAGCAGCCGTGAAGAGATACCCCACACCCAAGGTAAGAGAAACCCAAGTAAGATGGTAGGTGTTGCAAGAGGGCATCAGAGGGCAGACACACTGAAATCATACTCACAGAAAACTAGTCAATCTAATCACACTAGGACCACAGCCTTGTCTAACTCAATGAAACCAAGCCATGCCTGCAGGGCAACCCAAGATGGGTGGGTCATGGTGGAGAGATCTGACAGAATGTGGTCCACTGGAGAAGGGAATGGCAAGCCACTTCAGTATTCTTGCCTTGAGAACCCCGTGAACAGTATGAAAAGGCAAAATGATAAGATACTGAAAGAGGAACTCCCCAGGTCATTAGGCGCCCAATATGCTACTGGAGATCAGTGGAGAAATGACTCCAGAAAGAATGAAGGGATGGAGCCAAAGCAAAACCAATACCCAGTTGTGGATGTGACTGGTGATAGAAGCAAGATCTGATGCTATAAAGAGGAATATTGCATAGGAACCTGGAATGTCAGGTCCATGAAACAAGGCAAATTGGAAGTGGTCAAAGAAGAGATGGCAAGGGTGAACATCGACATTCTAGGAATCAGCAAACTAAAATGGACTGGAATGGGTGAATTTAACTCAGATGACCATTATATCTGCTACTGTGGGCAGGAATCCCTCAGAAGAAATGGAGTAGCCATCATGGTCAACAAAAGAGTCTGAAATGCAGTACTTGGATGCAATCTCAAAAATGACAGAATGATCTCTGTTTGTCTCCAAGGCAAACCATTCAATATCACAGTTATCCAAGTCTATGCCCCAACCAGTAATGCTGAAGAAACTGAAGTTGAACGGTTTTATGAAGACCTACAAGACCTTTTAGAACTAATACCCAGAAATGATGTCCATTTCATTATAGGGGACTGGAATACAAAAGTAGGAAGTCAAGAAACACCTGGAGTAACAGGCAAATTTGGCCTTGGAATGTGGAATGAAGCAGGGCAAAGACTAATGGAGTTTTGCCAAGAAAATGCACTGGTCATAGCAAATACCCTCTTCCAACAACACAAGAGAAGACTCTACACATGGACATCACCAGACGATCAACACTGAAATCAGATCAATTATATTCTTTGCAGCCAAAGATGGAGAAGCTCTATACAGTCAACAAAAACAAGACCAGGGGCTGACTGTGGCTCAGATCATGAACTCCTTATTACCAAATTCAGACTCAAATTGAAGAAAACAGGGAAAACCGCTAAACCATTCAGGTATGACCTAAATCAAATCCCTTATGATTATACAGCGTAAGTGAGAAATAGATTTAAGGGACTAGACCTGATAGATAGAGTGCCTGATGAACTATGGAATGAGGTTCATGACATTGTACAGGAGACAGGGATTAAGATCATCCCCGTGGAAAAGAAATGCAAAAAAGCAAAATGGCTGTCTGGGGAGGCCTTACAAATAGCTGTGAAAAGAAGAGAAGTGACAAGCAAAGGAGAAAAGGAAAGATATAAGCATCTGAATGCAGAGTTCCAAAGAATAGCAAGAAGAGATAAGAAAGCCTTCTTCAGCAATCAATGCAAAGAAATAGAGGAAAAGAACAGAATGGGAAAGACTAGAGATCTCTTCAAGAAAATTAGAGATAGCAAGGGAACATTTCATGCAAAGATGGGCTCGATAAAGGACAGAAATGGTATGGACCTAACAGAAGCAGAAGATATTAAGAAGAGATGGCAAGAATACACGGAAGAACTGTACAAAAAAGATCTTCACGACCCAGATAATCATGATGATGTGATCACTAATCTAGAGCCAGACATCTTGGAATGTGAAGTCAAGTGGGCCTTAGAAAGCATCACTACGAACAAAGCTAGTGGAGGTGATGGAATTCCAGTTGAGCTGTTTCAAATCCTGAAAGATGATGCTGTGAAAGTGCTGCACTCAATATGCCAGCAAATTTGGAAAACTCAGCAGTGGCCACAGGACTGGAAAAGGTCAGTTTTCATTCCAATCCCAAAGAAAGGCAATGTCAAAGAATGCTCAAACTTTCTTTCTACTATTCTTTAATGCTAAGCTATCTAAATAGATCCAGGCACCATGGGAGCAGTTATGTGTTTTGTGTCCATAATCATTGTCCTAGGGATTTACCCTACAAATATTTCACACAAGAAAAATGCTTGAGGGAGAATGATGCAATTCACATTATACACAATAAAATTTAAGAAAATACAAAAAAAGAAATAAATGTAATTGCCTATTAATAAAGGGATGTTTAAATAAATTGTGGAATATTAACTGGATGCAGTTCTAGTCCTGGTTATACCATAACCACTTAAACTACTATGAATGCTTTTTAAAATTCCACCTAAATATATGTATCATGAAATAACTACACAAAGATTAACTTTTTAGACCTAAAGCTATTGCTTCCAGTGTTGTCCAGGTCAGTTGTTTCTGCAAAAGTGCTCCATGGTCTAAAGGAGAGGCCTACTGTCTTACTGTTTATATGTCCTCATTGTATGGCAGAACAGAGCTAAACAAACTGAATGGAAATGGGACATCCCTGTGGATTTGGGGAAGCGTGTCCTGTGCATCTCATAGTGTTTCGCCCTTGGGAAAGTGGGGAGAAGGGATTGCTGCTGTCACAGTAATTGCTTTCGTGGTTGGAGGGGGACTTTCACTGACTGCCCCACCCCTCCCAGACTCTCCCTCCCCATGGAGAGCATCCCCCTTCACAGCTGTCTGCAAGGTTAGAAATCATGTTTTTGTTTGTTTGTTTGTTTCTAGTAAATAATATGTGGCTTCCATGTGAATGCTCTATAATGAGTGTGGAGAAAACTTGAGGCTGTAAAATGTTTTTTTGTCTTATTTATCCACTGTCTTGCCTGGATTGTATACTTAGTTGTCTGAATCAAACCCTTGATATTTAACACAAAAGCAGCTGGGCATCAAATGAGCTCCTACTTCTCACTACAGTCCTCTAAAACCATCCTGACTTTTCTCCAGCTCCCTATTCTTGTATGAGACTCAAAGCCATTCCCAGGTCAGATTCTCCTAAACACACTTTCGAGTCAACAAAGGAATTTTGTTTGAATCCAGGCTACAGGACATGAAATAAGTGTTCCTGAAAGAATGTTCTCTTCCTTCTTGTTTTGGTTCGATGCATCCTGCACTTTAACTCATGTCTTTGGTTCCAGAATTTGGCACCGTCTCTCACAGTGTTAAGCATCTGGGCTTTTAGGATTTTCAGAATGCTGTATACTTTAGGAAGGTCAGCACTTTGTAACAATTTTCCAAAGAAAACAGTCTTTGTTGCCATAACCTTCTTGTATAACCAAGTTCACAGAGCCTGGAAGCATTTTGTAATTGTATTGAAACAGCAAAAACTGCCCTGGGGGACCACCCAAGGGACAGGGATAAATTGGTTGCCTCCATTAAGTGATCTTTAAGCATCAAATTTTAGTAGAAATGTTGGGGAGTAAGTGATCACTTAAAAAAGAGGTTGCTTGAGGTCTGAGAGTGCAAGTTGGCCTATATTTAATAACTGCAAGGTCATTGCATGAAATCAGTAAGAGGAAGCAGAGAAAAGTGGGTATCTTATTTCCATACCGACTGTGCTCTGATGGCTTGTGATGTCAGCAGACCTTCAAAATGAAATGATTGCCTTTAAAATATCATATCATCTCATTAACGAGAAAAGAGATCAAAGAATTTACTCCAATATCCAGTCATGACACTATAATTTAAAAGTGCTTTGCAATGATTCCCATTCCAAGACCTCAAATTCTTTTTCTTAATTAATTTCATTCATAGAAACCTCTCTAAGGGCCAAAGAGTTTTATGGCTCTTTTGCAAAGAAGTCAGGTTACATGCAAGGAATTCTCAATTAGGCACGCCAATACTGGAGGAGATCAAGAGTGAAGATTATCCCAAATAGTGGAAAATCCAAAAATCCTCTCTGTTAGCCTTCTGAAGGTATGGCATTATTTGTTGCTGTTGTTTTGCTGCTGTTGTTGGAATTTTTTTTTGTTTACTTTCTGATGCATGTATATATATATATATATATATATATATATATGCAATGAGAAAGAGTAATGCACTAACAGAAGGGACCACAATGCCAAATTGACCAAATGCCAGTTAAGAAAGTCACTCAGAAACATCCTGAATGGCAACAGAAGGGGGCCCTGATATAAGGCATGCAGTAGATTGAAGAGAAAAAAATGCACATAAACCTCAAGTCTGTGTTGTCAGAGAGAAAAATAATTCTTCTCATTGCTCCTCCACTAAGGTAATAACCTGGCTATTAATTTATCTTAGGTAAAATGAAAACAAAATCAAGTTGAAATGAATATGAACTTGAATCGCAAATTTGAAATGCTGAATTAAAAAAAAAAAAACAAACTCCTCTAATTATAAGATATATAGACAGACATTTTTTGGCCAGGAAAAACCTGATTGAACTTATTATTCAGGGAATTGTTTTTGCAGATGTTAAGTGGTATCAGCAGCTAACTGGGGCTTCCCACGTGGCACTAGTGGTAAAGAATCCACCTGCCAATGCAGGAGACACAAGAGACGTGGGTTCAATCCCTGGATTGGAAGATCCCCTGGAGGAGGGCATGGCAACTCACTCCACTATTCTTCTCTGGAGAATCCTATGGACAGAGAGCCTGGCAGGCTACAGTCCATAGCGTTACAAAGTGTGGATCATGACTTAACACAACTGAGCACGTACATACACAGCAGCTAATTAGTTGGGAATGGGGCATGAAGTGAGAGAGTTAAAACATACTTGGGGTTAGTTCAAAATATTCCAAAGCTTCCCAGATGTTCATTGCACCCTGTCATTCCTGAGAGGAATCATTATTATCTTGGTCAAGTAGATCCTAAACACTGTTCATATCTATATTACTCTTTCTGAAATGGAAACACCATCAAATGTGCACTGTTTCTTTCTCATTGAAATAACTGTGAGAATGGGTGTCAAGAGCAAGAACATTCATCATTCTGTATACAAAACACTGTTAGATAGGTGAAGGATACTGACTGTGTATGCAACACAGATTAACTTTGAGCATACAATCTACCTGGTAATACAGGGTATTTACTAAACCTTTTGGCAAGTAAAGTTCAAATCGTGTAAATTATGCACATCAGTACAAGGAATAACTTTTTTTCTTGTCAAACATTCTACATGCTACCTGTGATGTATCTACTATGTCAGCTTCTTTCATCTTCACAACAACAACCTTCTGACATAGGGATATGAGCCACATCCCCCAAGTATAAAATCTGGTGCTCAATGAAGAGCTGGTAGACTGCAATTACAGCCCAGGACTCCAGGATTTAAAACTAAAAAAAGTTTTAGAACTGGCAAAGTAAATTGAATATCAAATAAATCAGCAATTACTTTTTTTAAACATAATTTTTTATCCATAATTAAATTCACTAAACCAGATAGCTTCAAATTAGGATCAGTCATGGATATTTTATGATATCCTTATGGAGCTGACACTAAGAAATGTCAGCTCCTCAATCACAGGATGGAAATAGCCTTTGCTAAATCCGCTGGTTCATATTATATGATGCAGTTGGTAAAGAGATATAGCTCCATATTCATGTGGTATATCATAAGCCTAGGTCCAAAAACGTCTACTATTGCATGAGCAATAAATTTGTACCTCTTGAATTGAATTGTTTAATAAAAGAGGACAGAAGAGATAAGATACCTATTGCTCTGTCATCATTAGTTAAAGAAATAGGAAATTTTATTTTAAAAATACCAACCAGAGTAATAAAAGTATTCCATTGCTTTTCTAGGCTTAGTGATCTTGGTACAAAATTTTGCATCAAATTGCAATTCCAACTGTAAAAATGTTAAGGATTTTCTTCATGTGTTTAACCTTTGCTTGCCGCCCTCTGTGTGACGCAACATCAAAGGAATTCCTCTGGGAAAAAGGAGATAATCAGGTTTGTTAGGGAAGAACTTTCATATGTCACCACCATTACTTACCAAACTATGGTGAAGTATAATTTTGTAAGCAAGGAAGGATCAAGAAACATATGACAAAAATCCTGTTTAGCCAGGTTCTTAAAACTGATCCAAACAATGTTCAAGTTTTATCTTCCATGACAAATCAGGTGTCAAGGTGAGTTTAGGCACCACTTCCATTGAATGAGCTTCTCAATTAGATGACAACCAAACAATATGTTCAAGCTGCTGTAATTTAACAATATAGAAATAAAGACTTTTAATCTCTTGTATTTTCCTCTAACAATCCTCCATTTATTTCAGTATTGGAGAAAGGAGGAACTTTGCCACAAACACTTTTGAGAACAAAGCATCAACTTTTTATTAGCGACTGGGAGTTCCCCTTAGTTATACAGGCCTCAGTGTCAGGTAAACCAGTGTCGGGTTGTTTGTTTTTTCCTCTCTCTTTCATTCCTGTAAAACTTTGATGTTTGCAGTAGAATGTCATCATCAAACACAAAGATTTCCACAGGTGCCAAACTGGTTGAAATAAAACTCTATCTCTGCTAGGTGAGGATGCTTATTGTAGAAGGTGGTATCTTTTGTCTTTTCAGACTGGACAATGGTGATCTTACAAATGTTGCATATATAGCATCTACAAATACACACACTTTATTTTGATTAAACTTTAAATATACAGATAATTTCCACTTCTGTAGAAGAATAATCTGTTTTTGCTTTCTTAGTTTTCAAAGCACTGTCAATTGTTTTATCTCTTTCAGTTACCACAACAGTTCTGTGCTGTAGTTAAGATATATGTTTCAGAACAAAGCAAAAACAAGAAACAGATCTGTAAGTTTTAGAGATTTCCTTAAATCTTATGTACAGTAAATGTGGCAACAGAATAAACAGATTTCATAATGTTTGGAAATTTGTCTAGAAAACTTAGTGTCACCTGTAGTCTACTACTTTTTAAAAAAATAATGAAAATATTTACCATAAGGATCAACAGATATAAAAATGATTGGAATTGGAACAGAAAGGATTGGAATATGATTTAGTTTTACTGATTAAGCGTATCCTATATTTTAATGTACTTTTTACTTCTTGGTGGTTATTACTGTTTAGATATAGATCACAGAGAGGATTTAATTTTGATATATCTTGCTTGAAATTTTTACTATCAGGAGGTGACTAGGATTCCTGTTTATTGTTAGATCTTCAGGCAGACATAAAGAAATAGAATCTCAACAAATGCATGAATGCTAGCCAGGTCCCAGAGACATTGGGGATACATTTCATGAACATAAATAAAGTATGAGCTATGAAAGTTATTTTAAAAAAGGACAGGGATAAGGTACATTTGGGGGTGGGGAGAATAAAATGTTGTCCGGGGATAGAAAGAAACTTGTGCTGTGTGCTCAGTCACTTCAGTTGTGTCGGACTCTTTGTGACCCTATGGACTGCTGCCTGCCAGGCTCCTCCATCCATGGGATTCTGCAGGCAAGAATACTGGAGTGGGTTGCCATGCCCTCCTCCAGGGAATCTTCTCGACACAGAGATGGAACTCATATCTCCTGCATAAGCAGGAGGATTCTTTACCCACTTAGAGACCTGGGAAGTCCAGAAAGATGGTTAGAAATATGGACTCCTTCCTACTTAACAAGAAAAACAAACAAACAAACATTTGTGTATGTTAATGAGTGGTTTCCATCAGATTCTCTTTTCTCTCTTCCTGGAGGGACTACTTGTATTTATTCAAAACTAGAGATGAGGTCCATCCATGTCATGGATATTGTTTTGTTCTTTTTATTATTGAATAATCCATTGTATATGTGTACCACATCTTCTTTATCCATTCCTCTACCCATGGACATTTAAGTTGCTTCTGTGTCCTGGCTACTATAAATAGCGTTGCCATGAACACTGAGGTACATATGTCTTTTCATATTATGGTTTTCACCAGATATATGTCCAGGAGTGGGATTGCTGGATCATATGTCAGCTCTATTTCCAGTTTTTTTTGTTGTTGTTGTTGTTTTTTTTTTTTACCTAGAGATTGTCATACTGAGTGAAGCAAGTCAGAGAAAAACAACTATCACATGATATTGGTTATATGTGGAGTTTAAATAAAAATTGGCACAAATGAACCTATTTACAAAACAAATAGTCACAGATGTAGAAAGCATCATAGGCATCATAAGGATCTCCTCATGATTACTAAGGGGGAAAGGTGTGGGGGGGAGTAAATTGAAATATTGGGATTGACATACACACTTTGTTGTTGTTTCAGTCAATAATTTGTATTCAACTGTTTTGTGACTCCATGGACTGTAGCCTGCCAGGCTCCTATGTCCTTGGGATTTCCCAGGCAAGAATACTGGAGTGAGTTGCCATTTCCTTTTCTAGAGGATCTTCCCAACCCAGAGGTCAAACCCACACCTGCATTAGAAGGCAGGTTCTTTACCCACTGATCCCCCAGCCCCTATATATATACTACTATATATAAAATAGATAACTAATGAGAATATACTGTATAGCATGGAGAACTCTACTCAGTACTCTGTAATGACCCATATAGGAACAGAATCTTAAAAAAAGAGTGGATATATTATAACTGACTCTCTTTGCTGCATAGCAGAAACTAACATAGCAGGGTAAATCAACTATAGTCCAATAAATGTTAATATTAAAAAAAAAATAAACTGGTGTTAGAAAGTGTTCTAGTTTCATTCTTTTACAAGTGGTTGACCAGTTTTCCCAGCACCATTTGTTAAAGAGATTATCTTAAATCCATTGTATATTCTTATCTCCTTTGTCAAAGATAAGGTGTCCATAAGTGTGTGGATTTATCTCTGGACTTTCTATTTTGTTCCATTGATCTATATTTCTGTCTTTGTGCCAGTGCCATACTCTCTTGATGACTGTGGCTTTGTAGTAGAGCCTGAAGTCAGACAGGTTTATTCCTCCAGTTCCATTCTTCTTTCTCAAGATTGCTTTGGCTATTCGAGGTTTGTTGTATTTCCATACAAATAGCTTGATAGGGATTGCATTGAATCTATAGATTGCTTTGGGTGTATACTCATTTTCGGTATATTGATTCTTCCGATCCATGAACATGGTATGTTTCTCCATCTATTAGTGTCCTCTTTGATTTCTTTCACCAGTGTTTTATAGTTTTCTATATATAGGTCTTTAGTTTCTTTAGGTAGATATATTCCTAAGTATTTTATTCTTTTCATTGCAATGGTGAATGGAATTGTTTCCTTAATTTCTTTTCCTATTTTCTCATTATTATTGTACAAGAATGCAAGGGATTTCTGTGTGTTGATTTTATATCCTGCAACTTTACTATATATTCATGTTGATGTATGGCAAAACCAATACAATATTGTAAAGTAAAAATAAAATAAAATCTGAAAAAAATTAAAAAGAAAAAACTGGGAATGAGTTGTCTGAATCCAGATCTAGTTACTTGAATGCATGACCAACTGAGAGGTAACACCACTGAATTGGGAGGGAAAAGGTAAGGATTATACTACAGGTAATAGGACAACTCAGAGAACAATAAAAGTTGTAAAGTGGGAGAGTGGGTGAGAAAAAGTGATTAAAGATGTGTTATTGGAAGTAACAGCTCCTTGAAAGCAATATCTGTGCTATTCAAGATAGAGAACAAAAGAAACTTCTGGGAAGCTTGAAGACACAGCAATTATCTTAAAAAACAGGTTTTCTCAATGTCTGTTCTATTGACTGAAGAAATAAATGTAAACAAATAGTTGTTATGTGTCATTTGGTTGAAACCAAGATGTCATTTTAAAAACTCTAGGATTCCTTGCTAAAGCAATGTGTAACTCTTACCTATGCTTTATGCACTTAGAAGTTCATATACAGTGTTTAAGAATGTGAAATGAAGAAATGTATATCTAAGTTTGGATCTGAGTTCTACCATTTATTATTTGAGTGATAACAGGTAAATTGTTTAAATTTTTTGATCTCAGACTTCTAATTCATTAATTGAGTTGGCAATATGTATGTTCCTCACAGGGCTTCCCTGGTGGCTCAGATGGCAAAGAATCCACCTGCAGTGTGGGAGACCCCACAATCCCAGGGTTGGGAAGATCCCTTGGAGGAGGGCATGGCAACCCACTCCAGTATTCTTGCCTGGAGAATCCCCATGAGCAAAGGAGCCCTGTGGGCTATAGTCTATGGAACCTCAAAGAGTTGGGCAAGACTGAGTGACTAAGGACACATGTTCCTGTGTTCCAAGGTAGTTACACAGGTTCTCTTAAAGGATGTAGGTACACATGTTAGCACAGTGTTCAATCCTAGACTGAATTCAATGTATGGTGGAGCCAGATAATTCAAAGCAAAAGGTAAAAATGTTAATGTCACAAAACGACTGACTTTTGGCAGCATTTCACACTAGCGACCAATGTGCTCTTTTTCCTTTGACATTATTTCTTTTCTTGACATAATGCTGTGCCTCTCTTCCTGTTGTCTATTCTCCAGGAAGTATCCAAAGTGACCTTATTAAAATGCAAAACACATCTTGCAATTCTCCAGTATAAGCCTCTCCCTCATCTTCCCATTGCATTCATAATATATTCAAACCCCTTCCTGTGAACCTTTCTAACCTACTTCCTTTCTACCTTTCCTTCTACTTTTTCAGGATAGGGTTTTTCCCATTTCTAAAGCACTTTAAGAATTCTCTTATTTTAGGATATTTGCTATTGCCTTTTTCCTCTGCCTAGAATGCTTTTCCAACAAGCAATTTAAGGTTGGTTGAATTTTGCCCTATTGATTTTAGCTTCACGCAGGATCTCTAAGTCCCTGCATTGTTAACAGTTTGGTCCAACTAATTTTTTGTTGTGGGGGGTGGGGATCCTGTGATTTACAAGATATTCAGGAGTATCCCTAGACTCTGTTAGATGCCAATAGGTCAGCTCTCCACTTCTTCAAGTTGTAATGAGAAAAATGTTTCCAGATTGTCAGATAGCCCCTAGAGGGCAAAATCACTAACCCACCCATACCAAACACACTACTGAAATCACTGGCTTCATGTCACTTTCTCAGAGAAGCCTTTCCTCATTCCTCAACCAAAGGTAGCCCCCAAGTCACTATCTATTCCCCATTATCTATCATAAAACATAATCATGTAATCTTTTTTTGATAAAAGATTTACTTGATTATTGTCTATCCCCACACTCCTCACCTCCTACATAACACAGTGTAATTGCTGTAAGAGCAAAAGTTTGGTTTATTTATAATAAATGTGTGATAAATACATATATACATAAATATGTACATATTAGTTGAACAAATGAATAGACGAAGAAATGTGTTGTGTCCAAACTGTAGTTTAATTTTATAAACCCTGGCGCTAAACATGATTTTATGTTAGTAAAGATTAAATTTTATATTACACTCATTTAGTAAGTATTAATTGAGTATTTCCTATGCATCAGACATCATCCTGGTTGCTGGGTAATATAGTGGTCAACAGGACAGAAAAAACTTACGTTAATTCTAAAGTCATTTGACAGGTGTTTTAAGGTTGTGGAGTGGAGAGACACAAAGAATATTACTAGTAAATTAGATCAATTATAAATATCATGTAGGAAGAATGAACATCCTCTCTTTACTTCTTAACTGTAGATATCTTCTGAAACTGAACCTTCCAAGATAGGGAATTTTTTCCAAAATTTTCATAATTAATCCAAAAGAAGAATTGATTTTGCCTTTCCTAATCTATTTGGAATAGCTTTATCTGTACCTATAGATATGCATGTCTGTACATATGTGTATCTAAAAATGGAAATGATTGTAATGTCTTCAAACATAGATGCATAATACAAATGTGTAATTTTATGCATGTACCTTTTATAAGTAGGATATATTCTTAACATTGTCTTTAATTTGCTTTTGTTGAATCCCAATATATGTTGGAGAGTTCCCTTAAATATTGGTTTATATATTGATAAATCTTCATTGCTCTTTTAAAATATTTAATAGAATTTGATATTATGGATATGTTAACTATGTTTAATTGTGTATTGACTTAGTTTACTTAACAGTTTTCATTATCACAAGCCTATAACTTTCACATGTAAGTATTTTTGAATAATGTATATCTTGGAAGTAGAGTTGTGAAAATTGAAGGATGAGCACTTACATTTTAATGTAACTTCAAACACTTTTAAAAAATTTATGAATTTATATCTGTACTGATTACATGGATATGTGTATATTGATATATTACCTATTGATCTGTGTATGTTATAAATGTGTTCTAAATAATTTCTCCCTGTTATTATTTTTGAAAAATCTGATTATGATATTTTCCCATACAAAAGATTTCTTTTCTTTTAAAATGTAGACAAACCTATTAGTCTTTTTCTTTGAGATATTTCTGTTCTGTTTTGCAAATTAATTAAGTGAAAACTGAAAGTCGCTCAGTCCTGTCCAACTCTTTGCAACCCCATGGACCATACAATCCATGGAATTCTCTAGGCTAGAATACTAGAGTGGGTAGCATTTCCCTTCTCCAGGGGATCTTCCCAACCCAGGGATCAAACCCAGGTCTCCCACATTGCAGGCAGATTCTTTACCAGCTGAGCCATTCTTTACCAGCCACCAGGGAAGCCTTCATTAATCCTAGTTAATTTTTCCTTATTGTCTCTGCAGTTAATGTCTAATTAGGTAATTCTCTAAAATTTGTTTCTTATAAATGATGTGAAGTAAGGATTTAATTCCTTTTTTCAGTCAATTATTAAAATATCATTCATAGGATGATATTGAATCATATATTTAATATATAGAAATTATAAAAATTATGTATATCTTTCAGAAGTCTTATGTATAATTGATGTTACTAATTCTGTTTCAAGTCCACAGCATTTTTAAAATATAGTTTTATAGCAGGTTTTGACATTTGGTGCTCCTTGGAAGAAAAGCTATGACCAACTTAGATAGCATATTAAAATGCAGGAACATTTGCCAACAAAGGTCCATCTAGTCAAAGCTATGGTTTTTCCAATAGTCGTGTATGGTTCTGAGAGTTGGACTATAAAGAAAGCTGAGCACTGAAGAATTGATGCTTTTGAACTGTGGTGTTAGACAGACTCTTGAGAGTGCCTTGGACTGTGAGATCAAATCAGTCAATCCTAAAGGAAAATACCCCTGAATATTCATTGTAAGGACTGATGCTGAAGTTGAAACTCCAATATTTTGGCCACTTGATGTGAGACCAACTCCTTGGAAAAGACCCTGATGCTGGAAAAGATTGAAGGCAGGAGGAAAGGGGGTGACAGAGGATGAGATGGTTGGATGGCATCACCAACTTCATGCCCATGAACTTGAGCAAGCTCCCGGAGTTGGTGATGGACAGGAAAGCCCAGCATGCTGCAATCCATGGGGTCACAAAGAGTTGAACACGACTGAGTGACTGAACTGAAAATCTTCCTCTCACCCAGGTCCCAGTCATATTTTTTAGTTAACTGATCTGGTATTTTTTCTATCCTAGATGAATTTTAGAATCAGTTTATCAAGTTTTATTTAAAACATTTCATCAGTATTGTATTTCCTTTATAATCAAAAATAAAATTTTTGTAAACCTATTAAAAATTAAAATATATAATATATAATAATGATTAATATTGGAAAAATTCTATTAAATTTCATACTTTTAGACAATACTTGTGGCCATGTGTTGAAAACTTTTTGAAATTAATTTTATAATTAAAAATATGTTTTAACCCAATAACCTTCAGTATATTTCTTTAGGAGTAGAAATTTTTAAAAGAAAGTGGTTACAGGATTTTTATTATAAAAAGGAAAAAGATTTGGAAAAATCTTTAATGTCCAATGACAGAAAAGGCTACATTAGCAAACTCTTCCTTAAGGAGAATGTTGGGCTGCAGGCTACTTGGTCTGTGTAGTGAATACTCAGCTGTTCTATTGTGTCCCCAAACGAGCTATAGACAATGTAGAAACAAATGAATATGACTGTGTTCCAATAAAACTTTATTTACAAAAATGGCTAATTGGCCTACAGGCTGCAGTTTTTCTGTTATAGAACCATAATAGTGCATGTAAGTAAAAAAACAGTAGCCTGAAGAGTATTTTGTGCTAGAGGATAAATAAGAAAAAGCAGAGTAAAAATTACTGTGATTGTAATTATGGGTAAATTGTAGTGTGCTGAAGAACTGCTGCTGCTGCTGCTGCTAAGTCGCTTAAGTCGTGTCGGACTCTGTGCGACCCCACGGACAGCAGCCCACCAGGCTCCCCCATCCCTGGGATTCTCTAGGCAAGAATACTGGAGTGGGTTGCCATTTCCTTCGCCAATGCATGAAAGTGAAAAGTCAAAGTGAAGTCGCTCAGTCGTGTCCAAAGAAGTGCTGCTGCTAAGTTGCTTCAGTCATGTCTGACTGTACGACCCCGTAAATGGCAGCCTACTGGGCTCCTCCGTCCTTGGGATTCTCCAGGCAAGAATGCTGGAGTGGGGTGCCATTTCCTTCTCCAATGCATGAAAGTGAAAAGTGAGTCAAGTCGCTCAGTCGTGTCTGACTCTTCACAACTCCATGGACTGCAGCCTACCAGGCCCCTCTGTCTATGGGAGTTTCCAGGCAAGAGTATTAGTAAGGAACTAATAAAAATATAAACTTTTTCATTTATAAAGCACTTAGATTTGTGGATTGTTTTGATTGGGGGTTCCTAGGTGGCGCTAGTAGTAAAGACTCTACCTGCCAGTTCAGGAGACTCAGGAGATGCAAGAGACACAGATTCAGTTTCTGGGTTGGGAAGATCCCCTGTAGTAAGAAATGACAACCTGCTTCAGTATTCTTTTCTGAAAAATTTCTTGGACAGAGGAGCCTGACAGTTATTTTGTTTTAGTTATTTATTTGTTCTCTGTCCCAAACATTGTTGTTGAATTTTAACAAATCAATATTCGGTTCTGAAACATTTCTTTCTTTCAGTGTCCTTAATCTTTTCCTACTTACATGTTGTCTGCATTCTGCATTAAGCCATTCTGTATGTGACCTGATTTTCAATTATTTAAGCCCTGCACTTAATGGCATATCTCATACCATATCGCTTACTCTCTTTTTCCTCCCATCTGCTTATACAATTAATCAGTTAACAACTCTGGCCCTTTGCTTCTGAAAAGATTGATAGAAGTAAGAAAAATCTCAAATAATTTCATATTTGCTAGAATTTTCAAACGTTAAGATACTTGCAAGTAATTTTTCTGCTATCCCTGAAAGCATTAAAATATTTTTAGTTCTAAATCAATATAGAACTCTCTGCAGATAATAAAGTAAAAAACATGTACATTTGGGAAAGAGAAAAACTCATATCATGATAGGAATTTTCATTATAAACATACACAATTCAGGAAACTAGAAACCTGTGTGTAATTATACATACCCTACATTCGCAAAAACTTAACAAACTTGAAGAATAGATTGATTACTCTGTTTTTAATAGACCTGAGCTATCACATACAGGAAATGCTAAAAGTACTAATGTTACACTTTAAAGTGAACTACTGGCAACCTCTCTGCATCAAATAAATTTAAGTCAAACATTATATTGATGGACTGTAACCACCAATAGATAGTATCAGTCAATGTTAGTCGCTTAGTTGTATCCAACTTTTTGCAACCCCCTGGATTATACCTGCTAGGCTCCTTTGTCCATGGAATTCTCCAGGCAAGAATACTGGAGTGGGTTGCCATTTCCTTCTCCAGGGGAATCTTCCCAACTCAGGGATCAAACCCGGGTCTTCTGCATTGCAGGCAGATTCTTTACCATCAGAGTCACCAGGGAAGCCCTAATAGTATCAGTTGGCTGAAAATGGTTAAAACTCCAGTGGGATGGAGAGTAAAATCTTTAATCAAGCTACTGTGTTGGAATCAGTTCAGTTCAGTCACTCAGTCGTGTCCGACTCTTTGCGACCCCATGAACCGCAGCACGCCAGGCCTCCCTATCCATCACCAACTCCTGGAGTCCACACAAACCCATGTCCATTGAATCAGCGATGCCATCCAACCATCTCATCCTCTGTCGTCCCCTTCTCTTCCTGCCCTCAATCTTTCCCAGCGTCAGGGTCTTTTCCAATGAGTCAACTCTTCGCATGAGGTGGCCAAAGTATTAGAGTTTCAGCTTCAACATCAGTCCTTCCAATGAACACTCAGGACTGATTTCCTTTAGGATGGATGGTTGGATCTCCTTACAGTCCAAGGGACTCTCAAGAGTCTTCTCCAACACCACAGTTCAAAAGCATCAATTCTTCGGTCCTCAGCTTTCTTCACAGTCCAACTCTCACATCCATACATGACCACCGGAAAAACCATAGCCTTGACTAGATGGACCTTTATTGGCAAAGTAATGTCTCTGTTTTTTAATATGCTGTCTAGGTTGGTCATAACTTTCCTTTGAAGGAGTAAGTGTCTTTTAATTTCATGGCTGCAGTCACCATCTGCAGTGACTTTGGAGCCCAAAAAGGTATAATTGACACTTTCGCAATGTGTATTTACATAATGCTTCATCATGGAAGTGATATAACATGAGTACATAAATCTCTCATGAGTATCAGCACAGTTTTTATAAATAAAATAGTTCACATCTCTGGTGCTTTGTGTCAGTCTATATTTCATTACATTTTGTGTGAGGATGTGACTAGTACAACTGAAAAGGCCTGGATGCCTTGACTGTTGTGCCATGAAGCCCTTGGAAGGAATTGCCAAAAATCAGAAACACTTAAAGTGCTAGCAGCATCTGAAATAGGAATAAAATTGTGAGGGCCATATGTTGGATAAATCAAAACATCTGGATAAATGAAGGTCCTATGGCTCCTCAGATTGGCAAAAACTGTTTTGTTATGAATAGGTCTTGGATTTAGAGATGATTTCATTTGACTAGGAATAAGGAACTAATATGGGACACATGTTAGCCATACTTCATGTCAGTGCTTCACATCTCAGGTGCAGAACACTTGGGGTTACAGTCTCCAATCTCCATAGTAGGTCTGCACATTGTGATACTAGCAATTCAGAGACTCACTTCCCTTTCATATGGCAAATAGTTATCTTTTGTAAGGGGCCATAAAAGTTTTCTATAAATAATTGTTTTTGATTTCTTCTTTCTCTTAAACTTGCTTTCTCCTCTATGAAAATCATAATCCAGGCTTTGATAGTCAAAGAAGTATTCACTCATTTAAGGTTAAATATCTCAACTGTCATGCATTACTTAAAAATGTCTGTCCTTGGAGGTATTATAATAGAGAAAAAAGGAAAGTATACCATTTAAATTTGAGGATAAAAAGCATTTCACTAATTTAAGAATATCAATTTCTAGGGAACTAAACATTCTTTTCAAAATGTTTTATGTACCTTAAAATTATGTATATTCTTTACTTTTTATTCATATTAATTGCTTTCTTTGGAAACATATCCTTATATTTAGTTTTTTCTAAAAAAATTTTTGCTTGTCTGTTTTGAGGTGGTCATAGAAGAGTACTTGACTCTATTGAAAGTGGATTCAAAAAGAGTTGCTAAAGAGAAATTTCTGAATAGCAAAGCTTGTTTATAACAAACACTCTCTTTTTAGGATGTTAGACCGAGATCAGATCTGAATTATCTCTCTTGTCATCCTAAGTAAATTCTCAGCATTCAAGGACACTTGGTCTCTTTTTTTTGTGCATTGGGTCATTGCTACTTGCCTCTAGCATCTCCTGCTGTGCCCAACACAAACAGGACTCTCACTGAGCAAAGCCACTTTTTCCATGCTTTAATCTCAGAAACACAGATGACAAGTAGTTATAAAGAAATCAGAAAGCCTATTGAGAACTGCTTGATCTGAAGACAAAATAACACAGATGGAGAGCTGAGAAAATAAGAAGCTGGTGGAATGCTCAGTGGCAGCCTTGGGCACATTCTCACTGAGTCTTTCAAAGAACGATCACTCATTTAGCTGACCTAGAACAGGCTGCAGGTGTCATGGAAAACCATGGATCCACTGGATGGTTCCATGCTGGTATTTGAAATAATTTTTTTAAAGTGATATGGATCACTTTCAAGGATCATTCCCAGTCTCTCATCCATCAAAATTGCCTCAAAACACAATTTTAATCACAAAAAATCAGAAGAAATACATACCATACACCTTAACCCTTAACTGATTTTTGTCTCCTTCTCTGTAATATCCTGTATTGCAAAAGATAAAGAACAAGAAAAAATACACTTTATAAGTGCTAACTTATGAGTGGAATAATAAAATCCATAAATACTAAAACCTTAATAAATCATAATTTGAAGAGAACTAATCTAAATGACTTGAATTTAAATTATGACATTTAGAAAAAGCTATATTTTTATAATAGTTTCAGGATGTTTCTTTTAAAGTAAATTTCATTATGTAGTAAAAATCTTCAAGTTTCTTGATTGAGTAATTTTCCAAAGCTTGACAGATAAATGAGTATTTTTAAAGTGAATTAAAGTCTTTAAATTTATAATTACAATTTGAAACTTACAATGTGGTGATTCATGCCAACATTATTGAAAGCTTTAATGACATTTTATTATGTTTACTTGTATTTTGAAAATACACTGGGACTTCCCTGATGGCTCAGATGGTAGTCTGCCTGCAATGAATGAGACCTGGGTTCAAACCTTGGGTCAGGAAGATCCCTCTGGAGAAGGAAATGGCTACCCACTCCAGTATTCTTGCCTGGAGAATCCCATGGACAGAGGAGCTTGGCTGGTTACAGTTCATGGGGTCACAAAGAGACAGACACTCCTGAGTGACTGACTAACACTTACTTACTTATTGTCTTCTTAAGAATGTTTAAGTTTTGTCCTACACATCATTGAATTTTACCTCTAAGATGCATTTGACTGTATTAAACTTTATCTCAACAAAATAACTAAAGGTATGACTTTTAAGAGGGAGTCCTAAGATGTCTGAAAGTAACATGTGTTATAAAGATGTATACATTATTGATCAAAATGGAATCAAGAATGGGTGAAATTATGAGTGACTGAACACACATACATGCAAGAGATATCTCAGATCTGAGACCCTCTGAAGCCAGAACAAATGTCATGAAACCAGAGCAACAATCAGAGAAGCAATCCTATTATCTTACATGATGATGAATATGGCAAATGGACACATAACCACTGCCATTCTCAGCATTTCTGCAATCTACATACAGTATTGATATATATGGCGAGAGTATTTTGTTATAATTAAACCTATTACTACAACCATACCATAGTGCCAGTCAGGAAAGCATGTGGTGAACAGTTCAGTCCAGGTGTAATGCATACAAAGCAGAAGGTTTATAAGAAACATGCTCTAGAATATAGCGTTTCTCAAATGTGCATACAAATCATCTGGTGTGTGTGCATAGTCTCTCAATTGTGTCTGACTCTTTGTGGCCCCATAGACCATAGCCCGCCAGGCTCCTCTGTCCATGGAATTCTCCAGGCAAGAATACTGGAGGGGGTTGTCATCCTCTGCTCCAAGGGATCTTCCCAACCTAGGGATCAAACCCTCATCTCTTGTGTCTCCTGCATTGGCAGGCAGATTCTTTACCACTAGTGACACCTGGGAAGCCCTAAATCATCTGGAGAGCTTACTAAAATGTAAACTTTGATTTAGAAATACTGAGGTGCCTAAGTATATGCATCTCCATAAATTTCTGTGTTTGGAGTTGCTGCTTTAGAGTAGCAAGAGTTGACGTTTAGGGTGGCTGATGCAGCACATTTGATACCTAGGGATAAAGAAAAATAAAAATGAGAAGGCTTTAAATTGGCATCCTTTGATGTTGAATAACATTATAACCCTATTTTTGTACAAGATACTATTTATACATTCTCTTTATGTATTATCTCACTTAATATTCCCATACTCTATGGATGAGGTAGGTACTAACATTAAATGAATTTTATTGGAAAACTGAGCTTTAGAGCTATAGTATTACCAGAATAAAAACTAGCATTTAAACACAGATTTTTCCAATTCTAAGCCATACTTACATACTTATTTAACCATATTATTTCATACAGAAACCTGGAGATATAATGGAAAGGATAGAGTGAGAATAAACTTAGAATTTATATTGGTGTCATTTTTGTCATCCAAATATAATAAAGCCAAGTAATTAACAGAGTTCATTAAGGAAGAAATCACTGTTTTATAGAGTTTAATTTATCATAGATATTGTTCATTCCTTCTTGATTTAGTATAACTCATATGTCTATTTTGAAAGTTATATCATTTTGGATATTTGCAGATGGCATAAGGAAATAGTATTTCAGGTAAAGATGATTTCATGTGCAAAGCAGTGGGACTGAAACAGCATGTTGTAGTCAAGAAAATATAGTTTGGCATGATGGAACATTCAGTCTGAGGAAATAGCATCTGGAAAGAGGCTGGAGAGCAGGACCTGGGCCAGATCATGAATCATCATCCAGGAGAGTTTGGGTTTTATGACACAGGTAGAAGAATGCCACTGAAAGACACAACAAATGCATTTTGCTATTTTTAAAAGAGAAGTCTGTTGGAAAAGAGGAGGAAGGATTAAAAGGGGAGCAGGCACTAAGCAAGCACACCAGTTCAGGAATTTTTTCATAGTCAAAGCAAGAGAAAAAGCTTAGTTTTAAGGTGATCCCCATGGATGGAATGATTCAAAAATTAAATGAAGTGATATTATCATTAAGACTTTGTGAGCAAATGGGTGCAGAGAAATGATTGAATTGACTTGGTTAGTAATTTGAAAAATTGCTTAAAAATTAGTTCCATTACTACAGTTGAAGTATGTTTTTTTTTTTTTTGAACATGTTGACATCAAAATTCCAGGAAAATGTACATGTCTTTTTTTTGTTTGTTTGCCTACAGACAGAACATAGAAACAAAGGTCAAATGGTTTATTTTGCAAGCCAACTCCAGTGCCCTGTTAGTTGCTGAAAATACTGTGCTGCCATGCTGTGAATTTCTGTAGCTTTATTTGTTATTTAAAGACTTGCTATTGGATTATTTTTAACTTTCCACAGATTTTTTTTTTTTTAAACGATAATGATGTAGAGTCAAAATTGAAGTAAATGCAAGATCCTCAACTCAAATGGATGAAAAAGTAGCAAATGAAAGAAGTAAAGGAAAAACCATTGGAAGGCATCATAACAGAAAAATAAACTATATTCATTTAGTTTCAGGGGCTTATCTTTTTGTGCAAGCTAATTTTAGATATTTAATAATTATTTGTGACATAGTTCTTGATTAGCTTGTCATATATACTACAAAAATATTTACTTTTAGTTTATTGTAGTCATTTGATCACAACTACAAAAACTTTATGAACAATAGTTGAAGGAGAACGATGTAAAACAAAATCATGGAAAAAATATTTAAACTCCTTTGAGGATATTTTGGTAATAATGTGAAAATAATCTTATATATGCCCTGAACATAAAAACTTAATTCTTAGAGTTGTAACTGGGAAAATCATGATAGATGTAGTATACACACTGATCTACAATGAATTTATTATGAGTTTAATTTTTAAAACTTTTTGATTGAAGTAATGGTTATCTGATTTAAATTCACCCATTCTTGTCCATTTTAGCTCACTGATTCCTAAAATGTCGATGTTCACTCTTGCCATCTCCTGTCTGACCACTTCCAATTTATCTTGATTCACGGACCTAACATTGTAGGTTCTTATACAATATCGTTCTTTATGGTATTGGACTTTACATTCACCACCAGATATACCCACAACTGGGCATTGTTTCCGCTTTGGCTCAACCTCTCCATTCCTTCTGGGGCTATTTCTCCACTCTTCTCCAGTACCATATTGGACAACTACCGACCTGGGGGATTCATTTTACAGTGTCATATTTTTTTGCCTTTTCATACTGTTCGTGGAGTTCTCAAGGCAAGAATGCTAAAGTGGTTTGCCATCCCCTTCTCCAGGGGACCACGTGTTGTCAGAACTCTCCACCATGATCTGTCTGTTTCCCATGGCCCTACACAGGATGGCTCATAGTTTCATTGAGTTAGGCAAGATTGTGATCCATGTGATCTGTTTGGCTAGTTTTCTGTGATTGTGATTTTCATTCTCTCTACCCTCTGATGGATGAGGATAAGAGACTTGTGCAAACTTCCTGTTAGGAGAGACTGACTGTTGGGGAATCTAATTCTTGTTCTGGCAGACAAGGCCATGCTCAGAAGTAATATATGTATGCATATGATTTTTTAACCAAATGGCTCTTAGAAGATTTTTATTTCAAGCCTTTGCTTTTCTTGCTTTTCTTGTAAGGATGACTGCTGTTTTTTATTTCAATAATCTTTCTTCTAAATAAATTATTTATCTTATTATTTATGAGGGTTCTCTAATGACTCAGACAGTAAAGAATCTGCCTGCAATGCAGGAGACCTGGGTTCAATCCCTGGGTTTATCATTTATCCAGGGGAAAGATCCCCTGGAGAAGGGAATGGCTACTGATTCTAGTATTTTCGCCTAAAGATTCCATGGACAGAGGAGCAGTGGGCTGCAGACCTTGGAGTCATAGACAATATCCAAGATTATTATTTATGCTGGATATATATATCAATTTGTTCTTTGTTATGAATGATTAAGATTTAGTTTGATTAAACAAAAATACCTCTCTTTCCTTTTTCCTCCCCATAAAGTTAAATAGCTAGTTTTGGTTCTTCAGTTGGTTACAGTTATATTTTTTATAAACTTAAAGGCTGAAATTTAATGCATATACCTTTTTATAGCAATGATAAACAGAAATTCTTTATGGTTTCTAAGTTTACAATATGTGTCTTATGATTGAGTCTATTTAATAGTTTATTGAAATACTTAACAAATTCAACAAGATAAATAGAAAATAACTATAAACATTTTAAGCTGCATCATTAGCATATAATTGTTGATGTGAACCCAAGGTGAATGTAATGAAGACAATAATTAAAAGAGAGATAAAAAGGAAAAGTATGAAAAACTAAAGCAAGAGAAACATTGCAGCAATAATGGTTAAAAACTTCCAAGCTTAGGGTCAGACACTAAAGCACAGATCCAGCAAAATTCAGAGAATAGAAAGCAATTTAAATATCAAGAAATCTATACCTTTTAAGTGCCAGAAAGCCAAAGCCAAAGACTTCTTGAGAGAAGTCAGAGAAAAGTTTACCTGTAAAAGGAAAAAGATAAAGATTATAATGGGCTGCCCATTAGAAATTGTTGCAAGCAAGAAGAGAATGAAGTGAATTATTTTAAATGCTAGAAAGACAAAACAAAACAAGACAAACATCCACTTAAAATTCTGGACAGATATATATTGGAAGTGAGGGAAAAATAATTTCTTGGACACATAAAAACTGAAATAATTCATCACCATAAGAAATAATCTGAAAGAAATCTTAAAATTCTTCAGAGATAATATAGGTCAGAAACTCAGATCTATGTAAAGAAAAGAAGAACAACAGATACTTGTTTTTCTCTGACTTACTTCACTTCGTGTGATAATCTCCAGGTCCGTCTGTGGTGCTGCAAATGGCATTATTTCAATCTTTTTAATGGCTGAGTAAAATTCCATTGTGTATATGTACCACATATTCTTTATCTCTTCTTCTGTCGAAGGACATTTAGGTTGCTTCCATGCCTTGGCTATTGTAAATGATACTGCAATGAACATTGTGATGTGTGTTTCCTCTTAAGCATGTTTCTTTCTGGACATATGCTCAGGAGTGGGATTCCTGGATAGGGCTTCCCCAGTGGCTCAGTGGTAAAGAATCCACCTGCAGTGCAGGAGCTGGAGGAGATGTGAGTTTGATCCTTGGGTTGGAAAGATCCCCCAGAGGAGGGCATGGCAATCCACTACAGTATTTTTGCCTGGAAAATCCCATGGGGCCTGGTGGGCTGCAATCCACAGGGTCACAAAGAGTCGGACATGACTGAAGTTACTTTAGCACACGTGGTAGCTCTATACTGGTTTCTTAAGGAACTTACATATTGTTCTCCATGGTAGCTGTACCAGTTTACATTCCCATCAACAGTCTAGGAGGGTTCCCATTTCTCCACACCCTCTCCAGCATTTATTGTTTGTAAATTTTTTGATGATGGCCATTCTGACTAGTGTAAGATAACATCTCATTGTAGTTTCAATTTGCATTGCTCTACTAATTAGCAAGGTTGAGCATCTTTTCATATGCCTCTTGGACTTCTGTATGTCTTCTGTTTAGGTCTTCTGCTCATTTATTTTGTTTTTTGGTATGTTTGGTTTTGGGTTGTTTGCTTTTTGATATGTAGCCTCATGAGTGATTTGTAAATTTTGGAGACTAATCCCTTGTCAGTCAAATCATTTGCAAATATTTTTTTGCATTCTGTGAGTTGTCTTTTTGTTTTGTTTACAAGTGGAACATTTAAAAAGATGATACGAATGAACTTATTTACAAAACAAAAACAGACTCACAAACTTAGAGAATGAACTTATGGTAAGTAAAGGGGAAGGATAGATTGGGAGTTTGGGACTGACATGTACTCACTGCTATATTTAAAATATATAACCCACAAGGATCTCCTATACAGCATAGGGAATGCTGTTCAATATTCTGTAATAACCTAAATAGGAAAGTAGTTTGAGAAAGAATGTTGTTATTATTCAGTCGCTCAGTGCTGTCCAACTCTTTGCTACCCCTTGGATTGTAGCATGCCAGGCTCCTCTTTCCTCCAGTATTTCCTCAAATTCATGTCCATTGAATACATACTGCTATCTAACTATCTCATCTTCTGCCACCCCTTCTCCTTTTGCCTCCAGTCTTTCTCAGCATCAGGGTCTTTTTCAATTAATCAGCTCTTCACATAAGGTGGCCAAACTATTGGAGCTTCAACTTTAGCATCAGTCCTTTCAAGGAATGAAAAGTAAAATTTGCTCAGTCGTGTCTGACTCTTTGCTACCCCGTGGACTGTAACCCACCAGATTCCTCTGTCCCTGGAATTTTCCAGGCAAGAATATTGGAGTAGGTTGCATTTCTTTCTCCAGGGTATCTTCTTGACCCAGGGATTAAACCCAGGTCTCCTGCATTGCAGGAAGATTCTTTAACATTTGAGCCATCAAGGAAGCCTTGATAGTCAGAGTTTATTTCCTTTAGGATTGATTGGTTTGATTTACTTACTGACCAAGGAACTCTCAAGGGTCTTCTCCAGCACCACAATTCAAAACCTCATTCTTCGGCACTCAGTCTTCTTTATGGTCTAACTCTCACTTTCATACATGACTACTGGAAAAACCATAGCTTTTCCTATACAGACACTTGTTGGCAAAGTGATATCTCTGCTTTTTACTATGCTGTCTAGGTTTGTCATAGCTTTTCTTTGAAGATGTAAGTGTGTTTTAATTTCATGACTGCAGTTACCGTCTGCAGTGATTTTAGAGCCCAAGAAAACAAAATCTGTCCCTGCTTCCATTTTTCCCCTATTTGCTATGAAGTGATGGGACCAGATGTCATGATCTTTGTTTTTTGAATGTTGAATTTCCAGATGGCTGTTTTTATTTTCCTCTTTTACTCTCATCAACAGGCTCTTTAGTTCTTCATTTTTTGCCATTAGGGTGGTATCATCTGCATATGTGAGGTTGCTGACATTTCTCCCAGCAATCTTGATTCAGTGTGTTATTCATTCGGGCCAGCATTTCACATAATGTACTCTGCATATAAGTTAAATAAGTAGAGTTACAATATACTGGCTTGTAGTAGAGGTAAGGTAGTCTGTTATGCCCATCTCTTTAAGAATTTTCCACAGTTTTCTTGTGATCCACACAGTTAAAAGCATAATCAATGGAGCAGAAATAGATGTTTTTCTGGAGCTCCCTTGCTTTTCTATGATCCAACAAATTTTGGCAATTTGATCTTTGGTTCCTCTGCTTCTTTGAAAACCAAATATATGTACATGTATGTGTATAAAATATATATGTATAAATACATGTATATCTGAATTACTTTGCTGTACACTTGAAATGAACAAAACATTGTTAATCAACTATCATCTGATATAAAATTTAAAAATTAAGATAATTTTAAAAAGTTTCAGAAAAGGAATGAATAGAAGTAAAATAATATATATTATTTTTCTTATTCTTAATTAATCTAAAAGACAAATGATTGTTTAAAGTTTAACTGGTAACAATGTATTGGATGGTTATAGCATATGGATAAATGAAATAAATGATAGTAATTGTCTAAAAAATGGGAAGCATTAGGAATATCTTGTTATAAGCACCAATACTATGTGTGAAATGGAACAGTATTATTTGAAGATGGATTTAGGTCAGTTAAATATATAAATTTCAAAATCTAGTGCAACCACTCAATTTTTAAAAAGTATAATTGATTGGTTTAAGAAAGAACAAAAAATGAAACCACATAAAATGTGCAATTAAAACCACAAAAGGAAAAACAAGAGGAAATATAAAATTAAGGAACAAATGCAGCAGATCAAAAAAGTCATATTCACCAAGTTACCAAATTCTGAGCTACAAAACATACTATAAAATATTAAAGACAGGATCATATGGGATTCCCTGGTGGCTCAGATGATAAATAATCTGCCTACAATACAGACTTCCTGGGTTCAGTTCCTGGGTTGGGAAGATCCTCTGGAGGAGGGCATGGCAACCCACTCTAGTATTCTTGCAATAATGGGAATCCTCATATGAGTCAAGGAGAATCCTCAAATGATTCTGGAGAATCCCCATGGACAGAGGAAACTGGCGGGTTGCAGTCCATGCTGTTGCAAAGAGTCGGACATGAATGAGAGACTAAGCACACGCAGCAGAGCCTTCTTTAAGGTCCAACTCTCACATCCATATATGACTGTGTGCTTGTGCTTAGTTCCTCAGTTGTGTGCTTAGATGTATGGTCATACACGACTATGGATAATATTAATTACATGTTTTATTAATTATTATTATAGTATAATTAGAATTCCAAAACAATATTAAATTCCTCACTTAATAAAAAAGGGACATTTAAAGCCATAAGAGACAGGGACAAGGGCATATTTATTGTCTTGAACTCACCCCCTACTGCTCTGAATTCTTTTGCACATCTCCCATAAGCAGAAGCTTCCTCAGCTAATCTGTCACCCAGTACTGACAAGGGCAGAGCTGTTAATTTGTCTAAGTTCCCCTGAGAAGCAGACACCAAGAAAGAAGTAGACATGCAAGAGAATTAGAAGGGAACGCATAGGATGGATAAAGTGGAAGAATCAGGAGCAACCAGGGAAGGTCTTTGTATAGCTATGCAGGTCCATGAAAGGAAAGGACAAAGGAAGTATCGGGTAGGTAGAGTCCAGACTGCAGCAAATTTCTAAGACATTTTCTAGTGAATTTTCAGACAAGGCAAGGTCTTTGAGCTAAACTTACTCATTTGAGGATTCCCATTACTTACAGAAATAAGCTTGTGTTGGCATCACTTCTGTGCTTACTCACTGATAGGGATCTACTGGGAGTTGCCCAGAGGAATGTGATAGATCCCAAGGTTTAGCAGCTGGGACTGTCAATTAACTATGGTCTCTGCAGCAGATGTAGTGGTATTTTCACATGACTGTGAATATATATATATATATATATGTATATATATACACACGTGTGTGTGTCTTTAAAATGTGATAAACATGACTTTTCAAATTTGAGGAGAAAGAATGACCTATTCAGTAAATGGCACTGAAAAAAATTGATAAGCATATATACTTTCTAATAGGAGCTACTTGATCATAGTTTTGACTGGATTCCCACTGCATATTTTATAGAACTATGCCTAATATTTCATAGTGTTATGCTCTGAGCCCGTATCTCCAAACCGACCGAGAGAGAGAGCAAGTCCACCACGGTAATGCAAGGGCAAGAAGGGAGTTTATCTCTAGCGCGTTAGGGCCCAAGTCTCATCCCACACAAGGGAATCCGACAAGAGCCCCAAACAAAGGAGTATGGTGGCTTATATACAGGCAGTTCTTTGTCTCAGTTACAGGAGTAGCTGGCGTTACATGATTGGCCAGGCAGGATGAGCGCATATCCTGTCTCTTTCTGGTAAACGTGACTCAGGTCCTAGAGCCCGTCGTTTGGCCCCTAACAATAGAACTATGCCTAATATTTCATAGTTGCCTGAAACAATTTTCTTAGTTATAATGAATAGTCTATTAAAAAAAATAGATCTCTACTTCATACCTTTTAGTAAAGTTAATCTCAGATTTCAAAGAATTCATCATGAAAGTTTCAAAAGTATTGGAGACAAATTATTCTCCAGCTGGTGAGAATTTGCTGTGTATTACAGAAAGTCCAGTCTAGTGTTCTGGCTGTGATGACTAAGAGGAATGGGATAGGGGAGGGAAGGGAACCTAGGAAGGCAGAGGATGTACAATTTGCATTGTTGTATGGTAGAAACCAACACAAAAATGTAAAAATTAAGTACATATATTTGTATATTTTTATATGTATATATGTTTTATATTTTATAATATTTTACATATTATTTATATTTAATATAGTTATATATTATATTTTATTTATTTATTATTTATTTATATTATCCATAATTTATATTTATATGTTCATATCATATTATATATAATATCATTATATGTAATATATACTTTATTATATTTATATTTTATAATTTTATACATTTATATATTAAATGCATATATATATTTAATATGACATTAAAAAGTAATAGACATTGCACTAAAAAATAATTGGAGAAAGTATAAGAAAATGTATTTATAAATTTAGGGTAGGAATTAGACAAAAAAAGGAAAAATATAAAAAAGAGAAAGTTGATACATTTAATTACACATAAATTTAAAGTTTATTTCTAAAGTTTCTAAATTAAAAAATAGTCAACAAACTAACATATAACAGATGGAAGATTAATATACAAATGTATTTGAATATCTATATATCAATAAGAAATATAAAAAACTGACAGTGATCATGATTAAACAAATGTTCAATAAACATGAACATTTGAGAGCTGGTCATTTGGGAAATGCTTTTAGATAACATATATCTTAATCCATTTGATTTACAAAAATATAAATAACTTAATAAGGTTATAGATTGATGTAGGCACAGTTAACAGGTGCCAATAGGGCTGTATTTTGAACAGCCACTTTTGACTTTATATTCTGACCATTTTGGCATATAAAATAAAGAAAAGATTTTGCCTATTCCATGTACCAGCAATTCAACTTCTAGTTTTCCATCCTTGGAAATACTTTCACATGTACAAGAAAGGCTTTTACAAGGATATTCGTTGTACAGGTATTATCATTTTTAACAGTGAAATATTTGAAACAAATTGAAAGTCTGTGGAAAAAGGAAAAACTAAAGAAATTATTGCATATACATAATATGGAGAAACGCAGTTATTAAGCAGATGAGGTATATATTTAGATCTTGGAGATATTATTGAGTTAATAAAAGAAAACTGTAAAACAATAAAAAAAATGTGTGTTTTAAAATTACAATTATGATACTAACAAGCACTGATGAGGATGCACAGAAATTGGAACCCTCATTCACCAATGGGGGGAATATAAGATGGAACATCCACTTTGAAAAACAGTCTGACAGTTCCTTAAAAGATTAAACAGTTACCATCATGACCCAGCAATCCTATTCCTAGGTGTTTAGGCAAGAGAAAAGGAAACATATGTCTACACAAAAACTTGTATACAAATGCCAAAAAACAAATGTCCATCAACAGATGAATGGATAAATAAAACGTATATTCATACAAAAGAATAGTATTCAATTATAAAATGAAATAAAGTGCTGATTAACGCTGAAACATGAGTTAAGCTTGAAGATTATGCTAAATGAAAGAAGCCAATAACAAAGGTTCTCATACTGCATGGTTTGGTTTACAGGGGATAGTTACAATAGGGAAATCTATAAAGGCAGAGTAGCAGTTACCTAGTGCTGAGGGGATGTCTGTGTCTTGGGGATTGGGAAAGTAACAGCTTATGGGAACAGTGTTTCTTTTTAGAGCAATGTTCTAGTATTGGTTGTGGTGTTATACACACAACTCTGAATACACTAAAAAACACTTAATTTTGCACTTTGAATGTGTCAACAGTATATGTGCATTTTATCTCAATAGGTAAGTGAAAGTGAAAGTCACTCAGTCATGCCCAACTCTGCAATCCATTGACTGTACAGTCCATGGAATTTTCCAGGCCAGAATACTGGAGTGGGTAGCCTTTCCTTTCTCCAGGGGATCCTCCCAACCTAGGGATCAAGCCCAGGTCTCCTATATTGTGGGTGGATTCTTTACCAGTTGAGCCACAAGGGGAGCCTATGTCTCAATAAAGTTATTGGAATTATAATTATAAAACAATGTTACACATTTTTGCTACATTTAAAATAACTAAAAAACTCACACAACAAGTTGATAACTATTTCTGAGAAAGAAAAGAGAGGACTATGACTGAAAACTATGCTCTGAAAATGGATTTTGGCTTTATATTTAATGTTTTCCATTTTTCAGGTAGCATCTATTTGTGTATTATTAGTATAAATAATAACTCTCAAATTTTATTTTTCTAATCAAGGATTTCTCTACATCAGTTATCGAAGCCTTCTGTTAGAGGAGGATCAGATTTCACCACCCTCTCTTCTCACTCAGTGCTCACCACCAAATCCTGCAAAAAATAAATAAATTTTAAAAACTGCGTATGTCTAGAGTGTATTCTTGCCAAATGTAAAATGGAAATCCTGAGAAATGCACTAAAGTGCCACCAAAAATGTCACCCTTTCACCGAGTAGCAACTTGGTCTTCCAATAATGTGAGGTCATGGCCCGCAGATAATGTGAAAAACTCACTCTTACCCAACTGTGGGTTCTATTAGGAGTATTGTTCTACTTTGTGAGAGAGCTGAAAGTCACTTCCACAACACACCCACCCAAATCCCTAAAACATTTGGCTGATGAAATCTCTACTCCTATATTGAATGTGTAAGAATTAAACAAAAACATCTATTGAACTCATTTTGATGTGTAAAAGATATGCTACTTAAAGTGAGATATACTGAAAAAAATCCAAATCATTAAAAAAAAAAAAAACTTTGTGAGAAATCTGGAAGAACATAAACTACTTAGCTATAGCTCTAAAGTAAAAATTCACTTCTTCACAGTTTATTGTGAGCCACACAGTCAAAGGCTTTGGCATAGTCAATAAAGGAGAAATATGTTTTTCTGGAACTCTTTTGCTTTTTCCGTGATCCAGTGGATGTTGCCAATTTGATCTCTGGTTCCTCTGCCTTTCCTAAAACCAGCTTGAACAACTGGAAGTTCATGGTTCACGTATTGCATTTGCAAGGCCTCCTCAGACAGCCATTTTGCTTTTTTGCATTTCTTTTGCATGGGGATGGTCTTGATCCCCTGTAAAAAATTCTCCTGTACAATGTCACAAACCTCCATTCATAGTTCGTCAGGCACTCTATCTATCAGATCTAGTCCCTTAAATCTATTTCTCACTTCCACTGTATAATCATAAGGGAGTTGATTTAGGTCATACCTGAATGGTCTAGTTGTTTTCCCTACTTTCTTCAATTTAAGTCTGAATTTGGCAATAAGGAGTTCATGATCTGAGCCACAGTCAGCTCCTGGTCTTGTTTTTGTTGACTGTATAGAGCTTCTCCATCTTTGGCGGCAAAGAATATAATCAATCTGATTTCAGTGTTGACCATCTGGTGATGTCCATGTGTAGAGTCTTCTCTTGTGTTGTTGGAGGAGAGTGTTTGCTATGACCATCACATTTTCTTGGCAAAACTCAATTAGTGTTTGCCCTGCTTCATTCTGTATTCCAAGGCCAAATTCGCTTGTTACTCCAGGTGTTTCTTGACTTCCTACTTTTGCATTCCAGTCCCCTATAATGAAAAGGACATATTTTTTGAGTGTTCGTTCTAAAAGGTCTTGTAGGTCTTCATAGAACCATTCAGCTTCAGCTTCTTCAGCATTACTGGTCAGGGCATAGACTTGGATTATTGTGATATTGAACGGTTTGCCTTGGAAACGAACAGAGATCATTATGTTGTTTTTGAGATTGCATCCAAATACTGTATTCCTGCCTGCAGTATAGATATAATGGTCATCTGAGTTAAATTCACCCATTCCAGTCCATTTTAGTTCGCTGATTCCTAGAATGTCAACATTCACTCTTGCCATCTCCTGTTTGACCACTTCTAATTTGCCTTGATTCATGGACCTAACATTCTAGGTTCCTATGCAATATTGCTCTTTACAGCATCAGACCTTTGTTCTATCACCAGTCACATCTACAACTGGATATTGTCTTTGCTTTGACTCCATCCCTTCATTCTTTCTGAGTTATTTCTCCACTGTTTTCCAGTAGCATATTGGAAACCTACTGATCTGGAGAGTTCCTCTTTCAGTATCCTATCATTTTGCCTTTTCATACTGTTCATGGGGTTTTCAAGGCAAGAATACTGAAAAAACTGTGGAAAATTCTGAAAGAGATGGGAATACAGACCACCTGACCTGCCTCTTAAGAAATCTACATGCAGGTCAGGAAGCAACAGTTAGAAATGGAACAACAAAACGGTTCCAAATAGGAAAAGGAGTACGTCAAGGAAGTATATTGTCACCCTGTTTATTTAACTTATATGCAGAGTACATCATGAGAAACGCTGGGCTGGAAGAAGCACAAGCATGAATCAAGACTGCTGGGAGAAATATCAATAACCTCAGATATGCAGATGACACCACCCTTATGACAGAAAGTGAAGAGGAACTAAAAAGCCTCTTGATGAAAGTGAAAGAAGAGAGTGAAAAAGTTGACTTAAAGCTCAACATTCAGAACACGAAGATCATGGCATCTGGTCCCATCACTTCATGGCAAATAGATGGGGAAACAGTGGAAACAGGGTCAGAATTTATTTGGGGGGCTCCAAAATCACTGTGGATGGTGACTGCAGCCATGAAATTAAAAGACGCTTACTCCTTGGAAGAAAAGTTATGACCAACCTAGATAGCATATTCAAAAGCAGAGACATTACTTTGCCAACAAAGGTCCATCTAGTCAAGGCTATGGTTTTTCCTGTGGTCGTGTATGGACGTGAGAGTTGGTCTGTGAAGAAAGCTGAGCACCGAAGAATTGATGCTTTTGAACTGTGGTGTTGGAGAAGACTCTTGAGAGTCCCTTGAACTGCAAGGAGATCCACCCAGTCCATTCTGAAGTAGATCAGCCCTTTGGAAGGTTGCTAAAGCTGAAACTCCAGTACTCTGGCCACCTCATGCGAAGAGTTGACTCATTGGAAAAGACCCTGATGCTGGGAGGGATTGGGGGCAGGAGGAGAAGGGGACGACCACGGATGAGATGGCTGGATGGCATCACGGACTCAATGGACATGAGTCTGAGTGAACTCCGGAGCTGGTGATGGACAGGGAGGCCTGGGGTGCTGCAGTTCATGGGGTCGCAAAGAGTCGGACACGACTGAGCGACTGAACTGAACTGAAAGCCATGAAAGAAGTTTCAGTTTAATGAATAAAATAAGCTTATAGTTAAAAGGGCCACTCTTTGGAAATCATTAATTTAAATCAGGACAGGTGTGGCTCAGATGGTAATGAGTCTGTCTGCAATGTGGGAAACCCTGGTTCAATCCCTGGGTCGGGAAGATCCCCTGGAGAAGGAAGTGGCAACCCACTCCAGTATTCTTGCCTGGAAAATCCCATGGACAGAGGAGCCTGGCAGGTTACAGTCCATGGGGTCACAAAGAGTCAGACACGACTGAGTGAATTCGCTTCACTTCACTTTTCACTAAGCTTATACTGAGCATTTTTTCCCATAGATTGTAGAACACCCAGAGCGGTACTTCAAATATTTTCCTTCTCCTTTAAGTGCAGCGGAGAAGGCAATGGCACCCCACTCCAGTACTCTTGCCTGGAAAATCCCAGGGACGGAGGAGCCTGGTAGGCTGCAGTCCATGGGGTCGCGAAGAATTGGACACCTACTGAGAGACTTCACTTTCACCTTTCACTTTCATGCACTGGAGAAGGAAATGGCAACCCACTCCAGTGTTCTTGCCTGGAGAATCCCAGGGACGGGGGAGCTTGGTGGGCTGCCGTCCATGGGGTCGCACAGAGTCGGACACGACTGAAGCGACTTAGCAGTAGCAGCAGCAGTTAAGTGCAGCAGAATTTCATTCATAACATCTTGAATTTCCAAATTAAAATCACCTTTGATTAAAGAATTTCAGTAAGCCACAGGAAAAAAAAAAAACCCAGTGCTATATTTTCTATCCATAAGTGACTGTAGTATTTAGCAAAGCTATATGTGTACTTAAATGGAAAAGTCTTTTAAAAGTAAAGCAGTATTCTGTGGACCAGAAGCAATTAATCTCAGGTGTTTCCTGTTAATAAATTAGAGTAAACTTGGGACCAGATTTGTGAAATAATTTCCATCAATTAAAAAAATAAAGAGTTTAATGTTTATTCTCTTTTCCTAAAGGTGAACTTGAAAGCTATGTTCTTAATGAAACAAGAGAACATAGTTACATTTACTAACCTTTGAGGTACCACTTTATTTTTCCAAATAGCCAGGCATGACATTGAAATAACATGAATGATTGGGAAATCTGAGAAAGCAGTTTTAAATCAGCAAAAATGACTGACCACCTATTTTGTATACATTAATCTAGAAGCCAGGGTCTGACACACCATTTATGAACCATGTATCCTGCCTCCAGGGATTCCCAATCTAAACTATATGGAACAACAGCATTCATTGGTATCTTGTAGGATGTACCCTCTACATAATATTAAAATTTGAGCAGTGTCCAAGAAAATCATATTTATAGAGGACTACTGTAATTAGGAAGTTGGACTTGGGCTGGAACTTGGAAGATAGATGGCAGATGCAGAAGTGAAGAACATGAAGCAAGATACCAGGCAAGTCAACCGTCAAAACGATGGCATACAGTTAAGAATGACAGTTGTCTGCTCACTGGAGGAAACAAAAGGAGTCTTTCCTGATTGAAGAGAAAGATGTATATAAGAGAACAAAGAGAAGTAGATAGGACAGGGGGGCTTCAAAGATGGCACCAGTGGTAAAGAACCCACCTGCCGATACAGGAGATGAAAGATACATGGGTTCAGCCCCTGGGTCGGAAGATCCCATGGAGGAAGGTATGGCAGCCCACTGCAGTATTCTTGCCTGGAGAATCCCACAGACAAAGGGGCCTGGCAGGCTATAGTCCATAGTGTCACAAAGAATTGAACACAACTGAAGCACACATACTCAGGACAGATAGGATGCAATCAGGTAAGGAAGCAGTAAGCTCAGGTCAAACTTACTTTGACAAGAAATAGAGATCTCTTTCAGGTTTCTGCTCAAGAAACTTTATCAAAATGGTAGGTCAAAATCAAGCTTGCACTGATTTTACAAAGACAGAATTCCTCTAAAAAAATTCAGTTGTAGAAATGGATCTAGATGAAAGTAAAATTGGATTAAAAATTCCAATAAAGTTTGGATTTGCTTCAATCTATTACTAGTTACATATGTCAAAGAAAAGTATGAGTTAGACAACTTATCTTCAGTCCTGGGTAAGAACCAATTGAGAGACCTAAGGTGAATATCATGAAATCACTTTTGAACATGTTGAGTTTGCAGTTGCAGCAGGGAACTCATCTTAAAATATCAGAAGGTATAAATACCAGAGGAGAAAATTTTGAAAGTCATCAACATAGCTGAAAAACAAATACACAGAAGAGGACAAAGTTCCCAAAACTGAAACTTGGACATCTCAGTTGTTAAAGAGGAGCCAGAAAGGGAGACAAAGAAGGATTAATCAAGGAACCGGGAAGCAAAGTAGGACATTATTTCACAGAAGCAAGTGAAGTAAAGCAGTTCAAGAAGGGTGGAGTCGCCAGTTTCAGAGGATACAGAATCATCAAAGAGATTGAGGACAAAATAAAAGGCCTCTGGGACTTGCAATTACATACCCACACATCATTGGTGACCTAGAAAGAATACACATGGTGAAGCTTTTAAAACTATGTACTAAAAAACCCCAAACTTAATTTACACTAACACTTAAAATTCTGTGTTTCCATTATACAGAAAAAAGCTTGTTTATCTAAATGCCTTGGCACATCTACAGTACTGTAAAACTGCATTTGTAATAACAGTACTGTGATATTTAAGGGTATTTTATATCATCCAAAAAGGTCGATGGAATATAGCACTATATACAATGACCCCTTTACCAAATTATCTATGCAGATGATACAAGGCGATATCTGATGAAATTACAAACTCCATATCATGTATCTTTAGGGTCACTCATAGTCAGAAGTATTAAAAATCTGTAAATGTCAAGATCAACTGTACTATTTCCATTTCAGGGTTTTTCACTGTGTTGTCATTCATTTTGTCAAATAAGAACTCTACATTAAAGAGGCTATTTGTTTTATCAAACACGGAGTTAACTGTGCTTGGAAAGATGTGACGAGTAAGTCAGAAACCTATGACTGTTAATTACAGAATGATTTTCACTGCCTGTAATTTTTTTTTTTTTTGAGTATTCCTGACAAAGTTAAATTGCTTTATCACCAATATCACAGTAATATCATTATAGTTATGAATGAAATTTCCTGGGAAATGCTTTCTCTTGACCATAATAACAATGTTTTATATTTTTTTAAGCAAGAAAATGTGGCACTGTGACCAAAATATATTATCTTGGGAGCAAATCTAGCTTCTTTCACTAGCTTTTCCAGACTCCCTCAGTTGTTTCTTAACCATTTCAGTCTAATTTTCCTGTCTTTCAGATAAAAATAATGATTCTAGTCCTATTTGCCTCATAAGAAAAAAAAAGAGAGAAATTACTATAAAAATCTTTAACTCATCAGAAGGAATTAGCCCTTAGAGATTCAATCAACTCTTTCCATGCTAAAAATAATTATTGCTTAAAAATATTAACATGTGATTCATATGTAGCTTTTGTGAACAGTCCTGCTGCCAATTTTTACACAATGGAAGCCTTAGACTGATTATTAAAAGTATAACACAGGTTTGATTTCTTTTTTTAGCAGAAAATACATAGTCATAACATTATCTCTCTTTTCAAAAGGATTGTTCATCTAGAAGGCTGAAAGAAAATGTACCTTACCCCCTGTTCTTACTTCTGCTTTTCCCTTGTTGGGCTTGATCACCTTTGTGGCATGCCTCTCCCATAGCTGCATTCTCTTTCTTCCCATAGCTTCATTAGCATGTCTATATGAACTGTCAGAACAGAGTTAAGGCCCAAAGCAACAAGCTCCCTGGCCAGCTCAAGGGGGCCATGGCAGAGTCCCATTAGGTTTTCATTGTTGGTGGGAGCAACTGCTCACAATCACACTTCCAGCTCTCTGAAATCAAAAGGTTTGTTTATGTTTGTATGTATGCCAGGCAGCCCCCTTCCTATAGGAAGCATTATTCATCAGTGCACACCGACAATTAACATTTGATCGCTGTGCATAGAACAAAGCTGCATACTTGCAAGGGCCAGGCAAGAGGTTACACAAAGCTGTAGGGAAATCCAGGGTCAATAGATCCTCCCAACTGACTTACTTAGATACTTATTAACCATTATGAATAAAAGTCTCATTTTGATCAACGTTTACTCAACAATTGTGCTCGGTTAGTATGCCTTCTGCATCAAGCAAATGGTGTTATATTTCTTGACACCATATTATTTTCCCCCAACCCTGCCTTTAAAAAAATAATTAGGGGATATTTCAGAGAACTGCTTCCTAATTATCTTCATTCTTCCTGGCTATTATCCCCATAGAAACTCTTCAAAATATTCATATTTTTTGTCACCAACTATGCTTGTTGCATGCATCTAAAAAAATATAGTTTATACAGTTTATGCTTCACTTAACCCTAAATCAGGTCAACAGATTTCTTAAAAGTTTAGTTGACCTCTAAAAATTCCTCATTGTTTTTCATCTATCTCTCACTCTTTCTGAGAAGTTATTAGAGATAACAATTGCTAAAATCTACAGTATCTAAACAAAACCTCAGATGGTCCCTCTGCTGTGTTTTAATTTTCAAAGTTTTTGTTATTGTTCAGTCACTCAGTCATGTCCAACCCTTTGTGACCCCATGGACTGCAGCACATCAGTTTTCCCTGTTCTTCACCATCTCTGGAAGTTGGCTTAAACTTATGTCCATTAACTCTGTGACACCATCCAACTATCTCATCTTCTATTGCCTGCTTCTTCTCCTGCCTTCAATCTTTCCCAGCATCAGACTCTTTTCCAACAAGTCAGCTCTTCGCATCAGGTGGCCAAAGTATTGGAGCTTCAGCATCAGTCCTTCCAAAGAATATTCAGGGTTGATTTCCCTTAGGATTGGCTGGCTGGGTCTCCTTGATGTCCAAGGGATTCTCAAGAGTCTTCTCCAACATCACACATTCAAAAGCATCAATTCTTCAGTGTTCAGTCTTCTTTTTGGTTCCCATTGGTACATGACTAATGGGAAAACCAGAGCTTTGACTATGTGGACTTTTGTCAGTAAAGTGATATCTCTGCTTATTAATACACTACCTAGGTTTGTCATAGCTTTTCTTCCAAGGAGCAAGTATCATTTAATTTCATGGCTGCAATAACTGTCCACAGTGATTTTAGAACCCAAGAAAATTAAGTCTGTCAGTGTTTTCATTATTTCTCCTTCTATTTGCCATAAAGTGATGGGACCAGAAGCCATAATCTTCATTTTTTGAATGTTGAGTTTTAAGCCAGCTTTTTCACTCTCCTCTTTCACTTTCATCAAGAGGCTCTTTAGTTCCTCTTCACTTTCTGCCATAAGAATGGTGTCATCTGCATATTTGAGATTATTGATATTTTTCCTAGTAATCTTGATTCCAGCTTGAGCTTCATCCAGCATGGCATTTTGTATGATGTACTTTGCATATGTTAAGTAAGTAGAATGACAGTATACAGCCTTGATGTGCTGCTTTCTCAATTTTGAAACAGTCTGTTGTTCTATGTAAGGTTCTAACTATTGCTTCTTGACCTGCACACAGGTTTCTCAGGAGGCAAGTAGGTGATCTGGTATTCCCATCTCTTTAAGAATTTACTATAATTTGTTGTGATCCACACAGTAAAAAACTTTAGCATAATCAATGAAACAGAAGTGGATGTTTTTCTGGAACTCTTTGCTTTCTCTATGATCCAACAGACATTGGCAATTTTATCTCTGGTTCCTCTGCCTTGTCTAAATTCAGCTTGTACATCTGGAAGTTCTCAGTTCGCATACTGTTGAAGCCTAACTTGAAGGATTTTGAGCACTACTTTGCTAGCATGTGAAATGAATGCAATTCATTTCAGTTTTGCTGTAGTTTGAGCATTCTTTGGCATTGCCTTTCTTTGGGATTGGAATGAAAATTGATCTTTTACAGTCCTGTGGCCATGGCTGTGTTTTCCAAATTTGCTGGCATATTGAGTGCAGCACTTTCACAGCATCATCTTTTAAGATTTGAAATAGCTCCACTGGAATGCCATGACTTCCACTAGCTTTGTTCGTAGTGATGCCTCCTAAGATGCACTTGACTTCACATTCCAGGATGTATGACTCTAGATGAGTGATCATGCCATTGTGATTATCCGGGTCATTGAGATCTTTTTTGTACAGCTCCTCTCTGTGTTCTTGCCACCTCTTCTTAATATCTTCTGCTTCTGTTAGGTTCATACCATTTCTGTCCTTTATTGTGCTTTTCTTTGCATGAAATGTTCTGTGATACCTCTAAATCTCCAATTTTCTTGAAGAGATCTCTAGTCTTTCCTATTCTATTGTTCTCCTCTGTTTCTTTACATTGTTCACTTCAGTTCAGTTCAGTTCAGTCACTCAGTCGTGTCGGACTCTTTGCGACCCCATGAACTGCAGCACGCCAGGCCTCCCTGTTCATCACCATCTCCCAGAGTTCACTCAGACTCACGTCCATCGAGTCTGTGATGCCATCCAGCCATCTCATCCTCGGTCGTCCCCTTCTCCTCCTGCCCCCAATCCCTCCCAGTATCAGAGATTTTTCCAGTGAGTCAACTCTTCCCATGAGGTGGCCAAAGTACTGGAGTTTCAGCTTCAGCATCATTCCTTCCAAAGAAATCATAGGGTTGATCTCCTTCAGAATGGACTGGTTAGATCTCCTTGCAGTCCAAGGGGATCTCAAGAGTCTTCTCCAACAACACAGTTCAAAAGCATCAATTCTTCGGCATTCAGCCTTCTTCACATTCCAACTCTCACATCCATACATGACCACAGGAAAAACCATAGCCTTGACTAGATGGACCTTAGTCGGCAAAGTAATGTCTCTGCTTTTGAATATGCTATCTAGGTTGGTCATAACTTTTCTTCCAAGGAGTAAGAGTCTTTTAGTTTCATGGCTGCAATCACCATCTGCAGTGATTCTGGAGCCCCCCCAAAATAAATTCTGACACTGTTTCCCCTGTTTCCCGATTTATTTCCCATGAAGTGATGGGACCAGATGCCATGATCTTCGTTTTCTGAATGTTGAGCTTTAGGCCAACTTTTTTGCTCTCCTCTTTCACTTTCATCAAGAGGCTCTTTAGCTCCTCTTCACTTTCTGCCATAAGGGTGGTGTCATCTGCATATCTGAAATTATTGATATTTCTCCCAGCAATTTTTATTCCAGCTTGTGTTTCTTCCGTCCAGCGTTTCTCATGATGTACTCTGCATATAAGTTAAATAAACAGGGTGACAATATACAGCTTTGACGTACTCCTTTTCCTATTTGGAACCAGTCTGTTGTTTCATGCCCAGTTCTAACTGTTGCTTCCTGACCTGCATACAGATTTCTCAAGAGGCAGGTCAGGTGGTCTGTATTCCCATCTCTTTCAGAATTTTCCACAGTTGATTGTGATCCACACAGTCAAAGGCTTTGGCATAGTCAATAAAGAAGAAATAGGTGTTTTTCTGGAACTCTCTTGCTGTTTTCCATGATCCAGTGGATGTTGGCAATTTGATCTCTGGTTCCTCTGCTTTTTCTAAAACCAGCTTGAACGTCAGGGAGTTCGCGGTTCACATATTGCTGAAGCCTGGCTTGGAGAATTTTGAGCATTACTTTACTGGCATGTGAAATGAGTGCAATTGTGTGGTAATTTGAACATTCTTTGGCATTGCCTTTCTTTAGAATTGGAATGAAAACTGACCTTTTCCAGTCCTGTGGCCACTGCTGAGTTTTCCAAATTTGCTGGCATATTGAGTACAGCACTTTCACAGCATCATCTTTCAGGATTTGAAACAGTTCAACTGGAATTCCATCACCTCCACTAGCTTTGTTCATAGTGATGCTTTCTAAGGCCCACTTGATTTCACATTCCAAGATGTCTGGTTCTAGATTAGTGATCACATCATCATGACTATCTGGGCCGTGAAGATCTTTTTTGTACACTTCTTCCATGTATTCTTGCCACACTTAGGAAGGCTTTCTAATCTCTCCTTGCTATTCTTTGGAACTCTGCATTCAGATGGGTATATCTTTCCTTTTCTCCTTTGCCTTCTGCTTCTCTTATTTTCTCAGCTATTTGTAAGGCCTCCTCAGACAACAATTTTGCCTTTTTCAAAGCTTGGAAGCATCTGAAATATTTTATTATTGCCACATCTCTGAACTTTATATAAATTTAATTCAAGGAAATAATATTTAAAATTTTAAAAACACAACTGCTTAACAATCATTGAATCTTCTGTTGCCCTATTGTTTATAAATCATATCAGATTGTGATTAATAATGTAGTTAAATTTGGAGCCAAAATTGTTTTCTCTTGTGTAAGACAGGGTACAGAGTTTTTGTTTAGTTATTATTTTTGTTTAAATACCTTTGTATTTGTGCTTTATTATGTAATGAATTACCACAAACTGTACCAATTTATCATCTCAGTTCTATAAGATGAAAGTATAGTCATTGTTCAGTTATGTTCTCTGCTTGAGAGGTCTTAAAAAGCTGAAGTCAATTCATGGGCCATGTTCTTACTTGGAGTCTTGACTAGGGAAGAAGTATCTTTTCAAGTTCACTCAAGTTTTTGACAGAATTCACTTTCTTGTGGTTGGAGGACTGTGGTTCCTTTTTTTTTTTTCTTGCTGTTAGCCAGGGATTGTTCTCATCTCCTATAGGCCACCTTCTTGTACAGGATACATGGCCCTCTTCACAATAGGGCAATTTGCTTCTTAATGGCCAAGGAAAGCAGTTCCTTTGTCTCCAAGGGCTACATTGAGTTGTTCAAACAGAGCTTGTTTGATAGGCAAGACCTGGCCAGAATTATCTTCCTTTTGATTGGCTTAAAGCACCTGTCTAGAGACTTATATCTGCAAATCTTTTCACCTTTGCCTGCTAAGTTATATAACTGAATCATAAGAATGATATCCATCATATTCATTCCCTCAGGTTTTTGTAGAAGGATTAACTATATGTCTTCAGGAAATTTCTTTGTTATTTTATAGATGTTGATGCATATAACTGATCAAGATTCCAGTTTCATCTAAGCTACTATAAGGCATAAAGTCAAATGAATGACACACGTCTAGGAAATATACAGAACATTTTGGGTACAATCTTTACTCTAATTTTAACTTAAGTTTCTGCCTGTGTTTTTTTTTTTTTCATCTTCAATTTCTTCACTCAATTTTTAAAATCTTGTGGTTCCATAGGTTATCTTCATAAATCGCCTTAAACCTTTTCTGAAATAAATCGGGTTCTGTATATTGAGCATACTCAAGGGAGCACTTTAAAGTACTCTAGCAGGAACTTAAAACAAACTCTTATTTTCCCTCCCTTTCAAAAAGGAGTGTACCTAATGGGTTTACAAAATAGTTAAGAATGTACATAAAAAGGATTAGAAATGTACTAAAGGGAATATAGAAATGAGCATATATAGTAATTATAGCATACAACAGTTTAACACTTTATAGTATAAATGTCCCTTCTTTTATATAAACCAATTAATATCATAGGTGGTTTTATATAAACCACCTTCTTGTGGTACAAATTAAATCATACTAATATTAAGTCATGTTAATCCCTAAACTATAAGTTTCTTATCTTGTGCTCATTTGCTCATGTAATGTCTTAATTCCATTGAAAATATGTACTCCAAATATTTTCAAGAGTTCACCAAAAAGAGCTCACTCTGAATCCAGACTGTCAGCAGGATCACTGTGTGACATGTGTCTTTAGGTCCTTCCACTTCCTATCCGGCTCCTATTCCTCAACACCTTCTGCTCCTTTTGATAGGGCCACACAAGAGAATTATACTTATCCATGTTCCTCCATCCTTATACATGTGCCCCCATCTTTCTCAAAATCACTGACCCAACAAAAATACTCATCTCTCTTCTCTAAGAAAAAGTCATCATCATCATCTTTATTATTGAGTGTATACAAAGTGCTATGCACAGAGTGCAGTGATTTATAGGGTTGATTTCACTAAACCCTCATAAATACTACTATCTTCATTATCTTTAGGGGATAATGAATGCACAAGGAGATGAAGACATCTGCCACATTCATTCAACTAGTATGTGGAGAAATTGAAACTCAAGTCTAGGTAGTCAACCCCTCTTTCTTTAACTGATAGATAAACCCCTGATGTAAGTTAATAGGTGCAAGCAGAGGAGATGTAGTTAACTTGAATCTCACTGCAGTTTGTTGTTATGTCTTAGATCCACAACTCTGGGCAGGAACCTAGAACAGTGATAACCCCGTAAACTCTCCCCATTTTCATAGGAAAATAAAATGAGATTCAGAAAAACAAAATGACTTTTCTAAGATTTCACAATTAATACCTGGTAAAGGTAGGACTCATAATTTGACTGGAGCAGCATCTTGAAGTCAGGTACTCACCTATACACCTCTAGCACCTGGGTAAATGCTTAGTATTCAGAATGCCCTCAACAAATGTTGGTTGGATGAATGAATGAATGAATGAATGAATTCATAATGAATAAAATAAAGAAAACTTAATTAATTGATTTCATACTTTTTTCTTCATATACCACAGATGATTCTATGATGACAGTATTCCTGAAGGAAAGAGGCACCCCTGGGAAGTACTATTTATCCAGAAAGTGATTTCTTGATTAGAGTTTTAAAAATCAAAGATCATATTTTAAAGAGTTGAAAACAAAGGAATTTTATTTGAGTTCAGTGGCATGTGATGGGGTAATAAGAGAGACATATGTATCTATACATAAGTGATGCTAAACATGGTTGATTGGTTAAAATCTAATCTAGTTGACTAAGGGTTAAGTATTTGAGTGAGAAGGACTAAGTTATAGAAGAACAGCTTTTTTTTTCTGTTTTTGTTTTTAAGCTTAAAAAATTTTGGGAAATTTTGAAACAATACTATTTTTACTGAGTGCTTCTAGACAACACGTGCAGAAAATGAATGTTATGAAACCACACAAAAAACAATGAGGTGTTAAAACTTGTAATAAATTGCAAATCTTTTATTACAGAATCATTATATATTTCTAAGCAGGAAAGACACATGATTTCATGTTGATGTATGGCAAAACCAATACAGTATTGTAAAGTAAAAAAATAATAATAGTAATAATAAAATAAAAATAAAAAATAAAATAAAATGTTTAAAAAAAAAGCTGAATCTCTGCTTTATGTGCCTAGAAAATGGGTCAGATTTTATTCAGGGAGATTAATAATTTGCTATTATAGATTTTATATTATAAGACTAAATGTTCATAAATTTATGAAAAATCCTTAATTTAGAGTTGTTTGAATTGTCTAGTTTGAAAGCTATTGGCCCATTAATATTTTCAAAAGTCCCAGTTTTTTCATTTATTTTTCCACCTAATGGACACAATAGTAGGGTATTATAAGTCAACATTTTCCCAACATTTTCCCAATAAGTATTTTTAAATTTACTTTTATTTATTTTGTTATTTATATTTGGCTGCACTGATTCTGTGTGCTGAGTGTGAATTTTTCTCTAGTTGCAGCAAGCAGGGGCTGTTCTAGTTGGGGTGTGCAGGCTTCTCATTGTGGTGGTATTTTAATAATATATTCAGTGATATCTAAGTTATAAGCAAAAGAAACCAACTCTGGACATATTAAGCAGCAGATGATTTACAATAAAGGTATTGGATAGTTCACAGACTCTCCAGGATGACCAAAGAGAGGCCATGGAGCCAGGGAAAACTCCAAGATAATGTTGCAGTGCATATCGACCTTGGGGGACAGAGGAGGCGGGTCTCCTCTGCTGTTGCTCTCTGCATAGATAGAAATCAGCTCTACCCCAAAAGAGTGACATCACACACTTTCCCCTGAATAATGATGATTACTTTGCCTATGGAGACAAGGCAGAATTTCTATCATGCCTATCTTCATCGTCAGAATGAATTCTGTTCTATTCCTGTTTCGGAGTGTCTTTAACTTCAGATTCAAATCTATGGCATCTTTGGTAGTGGCTAGAACATATCTCTCTTAGGGGTCTCCACTACAGGTCTTTTATCAAGACTTGCTGATGGCTCCATATAGCATCCCACAAACATGTTATCAACATGGTTTCACTGGATCCTACAAGCCACATGGGCAGTGGTCTTCTTTGGCCCCCAATCAAAAGCAATTAGTATTTTGGGTCTTACTGCAAAAATTTGTTTGCTGCCTTTAAATCCAGGAAGGCCCATCAAATACTACATTCCTAATTAGTGGAAGAGAATGCAGAGTTCAGCTATTGCTCTGCCATTTTGTAGGGAGTACTTATCTCCATGTGTTACAATCCATGGGTCCCTGGAAACTTCACCAAGATGGTAGGATTATATATTTTCATGAATTTATCTATTGTCTTTTAGTGAAGTACCAATAAACTTCTATTGCCCTGTACACTATCAGTTTGATTTTGTTAAAAGAGTGAGCCAGCATGATATTCTGTGGGATAGTCAGAAAATTAAATTCCCTTCAAATTAAATTGTGGTCTATAATCAGAGATAGCACATGTATTTCGCAAGATATTGAGGATGTACTTCTGCCCATGACATGTAAAATTTATATGTATATAACTTTTAGACCATACTAGTTGTTGGGCTTGTATTGGTAGGACCCAAGAAAGAAACCACATTTGGAACTGCAACTGCAATCAGAATTACTGCTTCAGTTCAGTTCAGTTGCTCAGTCATGTCTGACTCTTTGCGACCCCATAAACCACAGCACACCAGGCCTCCTTGTCCATCACCAACTACTAGAGTCCACCCAAACTCATGTCCATTGAATTGGTGATACCATCCAACAATCTCATCCTCTGTCATCCCCTTCTCCTCTTGCCCTCAATCTTTCCCAGCATCAGGGTCTTTTCAAATGAGTCAGCTCTTTGCACCTGGTGGCTAAAGTATTGGTTTCAGCATCAACATCAGTCCTACCAATGAACAACCAAGACTGATCTCCTATTGGATGGACTGGTTGGATCTCTGCAGTCTAAAGGACTCTCAAGAGTCTTAACCACCACAGTTCAAAAACATCAATTCTCCTGCGTTCAGCTTTCTTTATAGTCCAACTCTCACATCCATACATGACCACTGGAAAAACCATAGACTTGACTAGATGGACCTTTCTTGAAAAAGTAATGTTTCTGCTTTTTATTATATCTAGTTGGTCATAACTTTTCTTCCAAGGAGTAAGCATCTTTTAATTTCATGGCTGCAATCACCATCTGCAGTGATTTTGGAGCCCAAAAAAACAAAGTCTGCCACTGTTTCCACATCTATTTGCCATGAAGTGATGGGACCGGATGCCATGATCTTCATTTTCTGAATGTTGAGCTTTAAGCCAACTTTTTCACTCTCCTCTTTCCCTTTCATCAAGAGGCTCTTTAGTTCCTCTTCACTTTCTGCCATAAGGGTGGTGTCATCTACACATCTGAGGTTATTGATATTTCTCCCCCCAGCTTCTTCCAGCCCAGCGTTTCTCATGAGGTACTCTGCATATAAGTTAAATAAACAGGGTGACAATATACAGCCTTGATGTACCACTTTTCCTACTTGGAAACAGCCTGTTGTTCCATGTCCAGTTCTAACTGTTGTTTCCTGACCTGCATACAGGTTTCTCAAGAGGCAGATTAGGTGGTCTGGTATTCCCATCTCTTTCAGAATTTTCCAAAGTTGATTGTGATCCACAAAGTCAAAGGCTTTGACATAGTCAATAAAGCAGACATAGATATATTTCTGCAACTCTCTTGCTTTTTCAATGATCCAGTGGATGTTGGCAATTTGATCTCTGGTTCCTCTGCCTTTTCTAATTACAGCTTGAACATCTAGAGATTCATGGTTCGCGTATTGCTGAAGCCTGGCTTGGAGAATTTTGAGCATTACTTGACTAGTGTGTGAGATGAGTGCAATTGTGCTGTAGTCTGAGCATTCTTTGGCATTGCCTTTCTTTGGGATTGGAATGAAAATTGACATTTTCCAGTCCTGTGGCCACTGCTGAGTTTTCCAAATTTGCTGACACATTGAGCGCAGCACCTTCATAGCATCATCTTTTAGGATTTGAAATAGCTCCACCAGAATTCCATTACCTCCACTAGCTTTGTTCATAGTGATGCTCCTTAAGGCCCACTTGACTTCACATTCCAGGATATCTGGCTTTAGGTGAGTGATCACACCATGGTGATCATCTGGGTCATGAAGATCTTTTTTGTAAAGTTCTTCTGTGTATTTTTGCCGCCTCTTCTTAAGATCTTCTGCTTCTGTTAGGTCCCTACAATTTCTGTCTTTTGTTGAGCCCATCTTTGCATGAAATGTTCCCTTGGTATCTCTAATTTTCTTGAAGAGATCTCTAGTCTTTCCCATTCTGTTGTTTTCCTCTATTTCTTTGCATTGATCACTGAGGAAGGCTTTCTTATCTCTATTTGCTGATCTTTGGACTCTGTATTCAAATGGGTATATCTTTACTTTTCTCCTTTGCTTTTCACTTCCCTTTGTTTCACAGCTATTTGTAAGGCCTCCTCAGACAGCCATTTTGCTTTTTTTGTATTTCTTTTTCTTGGAACTAAAGATTTGGTACTATCACTGGTAGCTTGATAGGGATTGCATTGAATCTGTAAATTGCTTTGGGTAGAATACTCATTTTCACTATATTGATTCTTCCAATCCATGAACGTGGTATATTTCTCCATCTATTAGTGTCCTCTTTGATTTCTTTCACCAGTGTTTTATAGTTTTCTATATATAGGTCTTTAGTTTCTTTAGGTAGATATATTCCTAAGTATTTTCTTCTTTTTGTTGCAATGGTGAATGGAATTGTTTCCTTAATTTCTTTTTCTACTGTGTTGATTTTATATCCTGCAACTCTGGTGGAGTCTTTAGGGTTTTCTTTGTAGAGGATCATGTCATCTGCAAACAGTGGGAGTTTTACTTCTTCTTTTCCAATTTGGATTCCTTTTATTTCTTTTTCTGCTCTGATTGCTGTGGCCAAAACTTCCAAAACTATGTTGAATAGTAGTGGTGACCCTTGTCTTGTTCTTGACTTTAGTGGAAGTGCTATCAATTTTTCACCATTGAGGATAATGTTTGCTGTGGGTTTGTCATATATAGCTTTTATTATGTTGAGGTATGTTCCTTCTATTCCTGCTTTTTGGAGAGTTTTTATCATAAATGGATGTTGAATTTTGTCAAAGGCCTTCTCTGCATCTATTGAGATAATCATATGCCTTTTATTTTTCAATTTAAAAATGTGGTGAATTACATTGACTGATTTGTGGATATTCAAGAATCCTTGCATCCCTGGGATAAAGCCCACTTGGTCATGGTGTATGATCTTTTTAATGTGTTGTTGGATTCTGATTGCTAGAATTTTGTTAAGGATTTTTGCATCTATGTTCATCAGTGATATTAGCCTGTAGTATTTTTTTTTTTAATTGTGGCATTTTTGTCAGGTTTTGGTATTAGGGTGATGGTGGCCTCATAAAATGAGTTTGGAAGTTTACCTTCCTCTGCAATTTTCTGGAAGAGTTTGAGTAGGATAGGTGTTAGCTCTTCTCTAAATTTTTGGTAGAATTCAGCTGTCAAGCCGTCTGGACCTGGGCCTTTTTTTTTTCCGCTGGAAGATTTCTGATTACAGTTTCAATTTCTGTGCTTGTGATGGGTTTGTTAAGATTTTCTTTTTCTTCCTCGTTCATTTTTGGAAAGTTGTACTTTTCTAAGAATTTGTCCATGTTTTCCACGTTGTCCATTTTATTGGCATATAATTGCTGATAGCAGTCTCTTTTGATCCTTTGTATTTCTGTGTTGTCTGTTGTGATCTCTCCATTTTCATTTCTAATTTTATTGATTTGATTTTCTCCCTTTGTTTCTTGATGAGTCTGGCAAATGGTTTGTCAATTTTATTTATCTTTCAAAGAACTAGCTTTTGGCTTTGTTGATTTTTGCTATAGTCTCTCTTGTTTCTTTTGCATTTATTTCTGCCCTAATTTTTAAGATTCACAATTTGTATGGAAATACAAAAAACCTCTAATAGCCAAAACAATCTTGAGAAAGCAGAATATAACTGGAGGAATCAACATGCCTGACTTCAGGCTCTACTACAAAGCCACAGTCATCAAGAGAGTATGGTACTGGCACAAAGACAGAAATATAGGTCAATGGAACAAAATAGGAAGCCCAGAGATAAATCCACACACCTATGGACACCTTATCCTTTACAGAGGAGGCAAGAATGTACAATGGATTAAAGACAATCTCTTTAACAAGTGGTGCTGGGAAAACTGGTCAACCACTTGTAAAAGAATGAAACTAGATCACTTTCTAACACCATTCACAAAAATGAACTCAAAGTGGATTAAAGATCTAAATGTAAGACCAGAAACTATAAAACTCCTAGAGGAGAACATAGGCAAAACACTCTCTGACATAAATCACAGCAGGATCCTCTATGACCCACCTCCCAGAATACTGGAAATAAAAGCAAAAATTAACAAATGGGACCTAATTAAAATTAAAAGCTTCTGCACAACAAAGGAAACTATAAGCAAGGTGAAAAGACAGGCTTCGAATGGGAGAAAATAATAGCTAATGAAGCAACTGACAAACAACAAATCTCAAAAATATACAAACAACTTCTGCAGCTCAATTCCAGAAAAATAAACGACCCAATCAAAAAATAGGCCAAAGAACTAAACAGACATTTCTCCAAAGAAGACATACAGATGACTAACAAACACATGAAAAGATGCTCAACATCACTCATTATCAGAGAAATGTAAATCAAAACCACAATGAGGTACGATTTCACACCAGTCAGAATGGCTGAGATCCAAAAGTCTGCAAGCAATAAATGCTGGAGAGGGTGTGGAGAAAGGGAACCCTTCTACACTGTTGGTGGGAATGCAAACTAGTACAGCCACTATGGAGAACAGTGTGGAGATTCCTTAAAAAACTGGGAATAGAACTGCCTTATGACCCAGCAATCCCACTGCTGGGCATATACACCAAGGAAACCAGAATTGAAAGAGACACATGTACCCCAATGTTCATCGCAGCACTGTTTATAATAGCCAGGACATGGAAACAACCTAGATGTCCATCAGCAGACGAATGGATAAGAAAGCCATGGTACATATACACAATGGAGTATTACTCAGCCATTAAAAAGAATACATGTGAATCAGTTCTAATGAGGTGGGTGAAACTGGAGCTGATTATACATAGTGAAGTAAGCCAGAAAGAAAAACACCAATACAGTATACTAACACATATATATGGGATTTAGAAAGATGGTAATGATAACACTGTATGCAAGACAGCAAAAGAGACACAGATATATAGAACAGTCTCTTGGACTCTGAGGGAGAGGGAGAGGGTGGGATGATTTGGGAGAATGGCATTGAAACATGTATAATATCATGTAAGAAACGAATCACCTGTCTAGGTTCAATGCAGGATACAGGATGCTTGGGGCTGGTGAACTGGGATTACCCAGAGAGATGGTATGGGGAGGGAGGTGGGAGGGGTGTTCATGATTGGGAACTCATGTACACCCGTGGCGGATTCATGTTGATGTACGGCAAAACCAATACAGTATTGTAAAGTAAAATAAAGTAAAATATAAAAAAATAATAAAATAAAATAAAAAAATATTTTGGTACTATCAAATGAGAAAGTTGAATGTGGACATGACAGAAATCATCAGCTCAATCTTTTAAGTCTTTGACAGCAGGATCAGTCTACATTATTCTCTCTGAGCTTCAGTATCATTTTTGTTTTACTAATTTGATATAGGGTGGGGAAGTTCTGGGGTTTCCCTTCAGCATTTTCCATCATGATTGTCCTTACTCTATTAATAAAGGTGGGAATTCTGTCAATTGTTTAGAATATTAATTCTATTTGGAAACTAGGGTATAAAATATAGATTAAGTTTAGGAATTAACTAAGCCATCACTTCACGGGAAATAGATGGGGAAACAGTGGAAACAGTGTCAGAATTTATTTTGAGGGGCTCCAAAATCACTGCAGGTGGTGATTGCAGCCATGAAATTAAAAGATGCCTACTCCTTGGAAGAAAAGTTATGACCAACCTAGATAGCATATTCAAAAGCAGAGACATTACTTTGCTGACTAAGGTCCATCTAGTCAAGGCTATGGTTTTTCCAGTAGTCATGTATGGATGTGAGAGTTGGGAGTGTGAAGAAGGCTGAGCACCGAAGAATTGATGCTTTTGAACTGTGGTGTTGGAGAAGACTCTTGAGAGTCCCTTGGACTGCCAGGAGATCCAACCAGTCCATTCTGAAGGAGAGCAGTCCTGGGATTTCTTTGGAGGAATGATGCTAAAGCTGAAACTCCAGTACTTTTGCCACCTCATGCGAAGAGTTGACTCATTGGAAAAGACTTTGATGCTGGGAGGGATTGGGGGCAGGAGAAGAAGGGGACAACAGGATGAGATGGCTGGATGGCATCACTGATTCAATGGACACGAGTCTGTGTGAACTCCAGGAGTTGGTGATGGACAGGGAGGCCTGGTGGGCTGCGATTTATGGGGTTGCAGAGTCAGACATGACTGAGCGACTGAACTGAACTGAGCTGAACATAAAATAGACATGGGCTTGACTCTTATCAGTCCCTTTATGATATGTTCAGTGATATTCTGACGTTCCAGGAACTTGAACCAAGTGTCCAAAAACTCCTGAAAGTTATGGATCATTGCTTTCCCAAAGATGCAGTCATTCTGATAAATAGACATAATTAACTTTTGGGAGAACAACAAGAGGTAGATTCAAAGTATATACTTATGATGTGACATATTCCAAACAAATTTATCTACCTTTCTGCTTTTTGAAGGACCAAGAGATATTTAAACTGATCCAGCTCTAAAACTTGGCTGAGGAAACATTAAAAATTATGTTGACTTAGGTAAGACCCCCAGGGCTTCCCAGGTGGCTCAGTGGGTAAAAAATCCACGTGCAATGCAGGAGACACAGGTTTGATCCCCTGGCTTGAGAAGATCCCTTGGAGGAGGTCATGGCAACCCACTCCAGTATTCTTGCCTGGGGAATCCTATGGACAGTGGAGCCTGGCAAACTACAGTTTATAGGGTTGTGAAGAGTTGGATCTAACTAAAGTGACAGCACACACACATGCATGCAAGTAAAACTTGCACTCATGAAGTCTAGGATTTAGGGATTATGCAGTTCGTTCATACCAGGAACCGCTGATCAATATGCCACCATGAAATGCCTTATGGATGATATCACTCTGATCCTTTTGCTGATACTACTGGTGTTTTTTGTCAAGTCAGTTCAGTTGCTCAGTCGTGTCTGGCTCTTTGCAACCCCATGAATCGCAGCCCGCCAGGCCTCCCTGTCCATCACCAACTCCCGGAGTTCACACAGACTCGCATCCATCGAGTCAGTGATGCCATCCAGCCATCTCATCCTCTGTCGTCCCCTTCTCCACCTGCTCCCAATCCCTCCCAGGATCAGGGTCTTTTCCAATGAGTCAACTCTTTGCATGAGGTGGCCAAAGTACTACAGCTTCAGCTTCAGCATCATTCCTTCCAATGAACACCCAGGACTGATCTCCTTTAGGATGGACTGGTTGGATCTCTTTGCAGTCCAAAGGACTCTCAAGAGTCTTCTCCAACACCACAGTTCAAAAGTGTCAATTCTTTGGAGCTCAGCTTTCTTCACAGTCCAACTCTCACATCCATACATGACTACTGGAAAACCATAGTCTTGACTAGACCGACCTTTGTTGGCAAAGTAATGTCTCTGCTTTTCAATATGCTATCTAGGTTGGTCATAACTTTCCTTCGAAGGAGTAAGTGTCTTTTAATTTCATGGCTGCAGTCACCATCTGCAGTGATTTTGGAGCCCCCCCAAAATAAAGTCTGACACTGTTTCCACATCTATTTCCCATGAAGTGACGGGACCGGATGCCATGATCTTCGTTTTCTAAATGTTGAACTTTAAGCCAACCTTTTCACTCTCCTCTTTCACTTATATCAAGAGGCTTTTTAGTTCTTCACTTTCTGCCATAAGGGAGGTGTCATCTGCATATCTGAGGTTATTGATATTTCTCCTGGCAATCTTGATTTCAGCTTGTGCTTCTTCCAGCCCAGCATTTCTCATGATGTACTCTGAATATAAGTTAAATAAGCAGGGTGACAATATACAGCCTTGATGTACTCCTTTTCCTATTTGGAACCAGTCTGTGTTCCATGTCCAATTCTAACTGTTGCTTCCTGACCTGCATATAGGTTTTTAGTCACTATGATCTAATTAGTCTAACAGCGATGTGCCATTTCTTACTTTCTGACATCCTGGGATCCAGTATCATTCTGAAGTCAAGGAGCCCTATGACTGAAGTATCTTGCTTGCAGAAGCATGATTTTTCTCCAGAGTGCAACCCTGTGCAATAACTTTTAGAGATGTTGGGACTCCACTCTCTAGAATATTTATCAAATCTTTGAGTAGTGAATGTATACTGTGCTCTGCTTAGACACTCAGTCATGTCCAACTCTTTGCTACTACAGGGACTGTAACCCACCAGGCTCCTCTGTCCATGGGATTCTCTAGGCAAGAATACTGGAGTGGGATGTCATGCCCTCCTCCAGGGGATCTTCCTAATCCAGGGATTGAACCCAACTCTCCCACATTGCAGGCAGATTCTTTACCATCTGAACCACGAAGAAAGATCAAGAATACTGGAGTGGATAGCCTGTCACTTCTCCAGGGAACTTCCCATCCCTGTAATCACACCAGGGTCTCCTGGCAGATTCTCTACCAGCTGAGCTACCAGGGAAGCCCAGGGAATGTATACTGGGCCCTTTAGAGAGCAGGGTTAGGGAGCAGTTCAATGTGTTCATCTCTCTTTAACATTTGCTAGTTTGTGAGCCTTTAGATTATTTCCTCTACATTATTCCAAAAAAATTAGTTAAGAATAAAGTTAACTAAACTGGAAAAAAAAAGAACCTCACTCAACTGCTCAAGCTGGCACAGTGAACCAAGGATCAGCTTTGTAATTGAACATATATTGATTGATTTAACCCATTCTAAAATTATTCCCCTCCCTCTTAGGCCTAGAATTTTCCATTCTTGAACATTTTTTCTACATTTATATCCATATAAATTATATAAATTGTTAGTACCTTATACGCTTTCTCTGCCAAGAGTTTTGTGTGTGTGTGGTTTCCTTGTGCAAATATTCCTGACTCCAATTCTGGTTATAGGTCTGAGGACAATGCAAGGCATCATGAGAAACTGGCATGATCCTTCTATCAGGGGAGTCCATGCCCTCCAGTAAGACCTACCTACTAGGAGGAGGACCCAATTCCACTGTTTTCCACAAATAAATTCCCATTCCAGTTTTCAGAATCCTAATTTTTCCCCAGGTCAAAGGCTATTCTTTTATAATCAGTTAATTATCTCACTCAGAAAAATCGTGTGTGTGTGTGTGTGTGTGTGTGTGTGTGTGTGTGTGTATGAAAACTCACTTGTTTATGAGAATCCATTAAGATGTCAAAATTATATCTTAATTGAAATAGTAATTTTGTATAATACTACATGCCCTCTAGTTTGCTATTAGTACATGCTACAAGCAGAAAGGAAGGAAGATAGTAAAAGAAATGTCCAATACAAGGTGCTTAGAGTAGTGTGTAAGAGGATGTTAGCTGGAGTTATATACATGAAGTTAATTGAGAATCATATTGAAACATAGTAAGTAACTAGTGTCAAAAAGTATAGCACAAACAGAGAAATTAGTCCAAAGTTAAATGACACTTCTTTGGGACATGAAGAGTTGAGAGTTAAAGGAAGGAGTGATTGAATTTTTTCATTTATTAAGAACCTCACATTAACAAAAAAAAATTCATAAGAGAAATCCAGGTATATCTAATACCATTTTCCTAATAAGGATTAAAAGGAAAAAATTGTTTTTGTCCGTGCTAATGTTTAGACTTTCAATTAACCTTCTCCAAAATACCTTATTATGATGAACTTAAGGACAGGGAGGCCTGGCATACTGTGGTTCATGGGGTTGCAAAGAGTTGGACATGACTGAGTGACTAAACTGAAGTGGTCTTAAGATTTGTGGCTAATTCTTAGCTACAATTAAATAGAAGCTGAGTTACTGATATACATAAATAGAACAAGCCCAGGGAGAATTTGGCAAACATTCTCTTTGCATCAATAAATAGTTGATTGATTAAAATAAAAATGACAAATAGCTATAAAGCATATTTTAATTAGAAAATGTTTATTTTGAAAATTCTCTTAAACACTGAATTATTTAGAATATGAAAGGCAATTATTATCCCATCCCTGGAGAACTTTTTATTTAATATTAAGCTGAAAATGCATAAGAAAAAGAAAACATTTGATTCACTAGCTGTGGGATCTAGAGTTAGATATTATATGAGGGTGTGTCTATACCAATTTTGATATCCGCTGTGACATCACGACTTACATATTTTGTAGATAATATTCAGTTTAGTTCAGTTCAGTTGCTCAGTCATGTCTGACTCTTTGCGATCCCATGGACTGCACACCAGGTCTCCCCATGCATCACCAACTCCTGTAGTTTACTCAAACTCATTTCCATTGAGTCGGTGATGCCATCCAACCATCTTATTCTCTGTCGTCCCCTTCTCCTCCTGCATTCAATCTTTCTCCAGCATCAGGGTCTTTTCAAATGAGTTAGTTTTTCCCATCAAGTGGCCCAAGTATTGGAGTTTCAGCTTCAGCCTCAGTCCTTCCAATGAATATTCAGTACTGATTTCCTTTAGGATGGACTGGTTGGATCTCCTTGCAGTCCAAGGTACTCTCAAGAGTTTTCTCCAACACTACAGTTCAAAAGCATCAATTCTTTGGTGCTCAGCTTTCTTTATAGTCCAACTCTCACATCCTCATTTCAAAATGCCTTCAAGTGAAGAAACAGAATTATAATGCCTAGCCAATCCAACCTGGTTCACAATCTTCAGACATGCCTTTTTATACATGAACTCTAAAGGAAGAATACATTTTAAGACTGTGATGAACAGCTCAGTTGGGTTGTGATAAACATTTCATGGCATGACTCTGAAAGTATAAACTCTGGAACTGAGTCTCAGAACTCTTTCTATTGTGGTTTGCATAAGCAGTCCACATCCACATTACTGAAAATCTTTTCTTCAAATATGCTGATTAAAGATTAACACGTGAAATTAGGCTGTATAGAAAATTATTTAATGCATGCCCTTACAATAAATTTTAACTCCCGAAAATAATATTCTATGGTAGTAGAGTCATATGAAATGCCTCACTATATTACATATTGTTTCACTGTAGTCTGATACTCAAGCATGTTTAAAAATCTTTCTCTCTGAAGAAGTTTCTGTATTCTTTTACTTTTGCAACTTTTGCCATCTATAGTACTAAGGTTTTATTTCTACTTCAATATAAGATAAAAGAGTCAGTCAGTCCAGTAACAGGATTTTTAAAAGTCACATATTTCTCTGGCCTTCATCTCAAGAAGAAAACAAAATAGCCTTAAATATGACAACATATCTTACAGGGTTATTAATGAAGTTTTGTCTGGAAGTCACTGGATGTGATAGAGAATAATCAGATGGACAAAAAAAAAAAAAGTAGTAGTTCTTTTAAGCAAGGAAGACTAGGGAACCACAGTTAGGAATAGATGGAAAGCTTGCTTCATTGAGCAACTTAATAGACATCAATATCCAAAAATATCAACTCTACTTATAGTTTCTTTTCTCTAGCGGTACAGTAGGATCATTTGAAATTTTGTACTTTCTTCTATGCTCAATTTATTTTTTTTTTTCATGTCAAGAATGACTCTATACCATAACATAAGTAATCATTTCCATGGATTCCTAGGGGATGAACATCTGGCCCATATTTGCTAATGATGATCATGTTTATATGTTACTGCCAAATGGACCTGGCATGCCTGCATAGTAATTTTGGCTATTTTGATGACTGCTACTACAAAATAGAATATAAGATGTTTCAGATCAATTGTTAAGACATGTGAAAACATCAGATGAGTAATAAACTGGTCCAATCTATGATGCTTAGAAATATCTATTAATAACATTTGTTTGAGTCTATATATAGACACATTATACATGGTATTTTCCATGAATACTAGTCCTTAAATATATAAGGTGGTTTAACCTAATAGAATGATTGACAGGATTTTTTTTTCTTTTTCACTTGACAATAAATGTATCTTTGACTGTATCAAAGGGAGTTATGAATTCCTCTGAATACTCTGAAACTGATTATTAAACTAAAAGATATATTACTGGACCTCACAAGGGGGGAGAAGAGACACTTTATTTCCCTGACATTTTATCCAAATGTAATGTTCTCCCTTATTATGTAAAATGATTTCCTAGGACCCAAAGCATACCAGATAACAGACAGTAATTTTGACTTATAGAATGTGTACTAAGTACCAGATGTAATATAAAACAAGAGAATTACTGGTGTAATAAAAATTATTTTTCAACTAATGAAATATTGACTTTAGAAATTGTTTTAGAGATAAGTAGTATTTTCAAAACTATTGTGCATTCATTATATGGAAAGTAATACAATATCCTAATGCCATACATTTTTTCAACTTTTAATTACTATAAACATCATTTTATGAGACATACATTTTAAAACAAAACTGAATTAATTTTGTGGAAAATTTTAAGCTATTTGAAATGAAAATCAGTATAAGCTCACTTGCAAAAGCAACAAATCCTGGCAAACAAATTAGTAAACAAAAATGTTCAAAACAAAAAACAAAGACACAATTGAATAAGTACAGCAAGAATATAAAGTGTAAATCCTAACAACAAAACCTGAAGATATTGGAAAGAATTGAAAAGGATGCTTAAGATTAAAACTTAAAAGAAAGAAGAATGGCAAAATAAGGTTACAATTCACAGGACAAAAACCCCACAAATAATTAAAAGAAAATTGTGATGAATATAAGTAAAAATTATCCCATTTAACTAACATTCATCATGTACTCTTATGCATCTGGTGTTGATTTTGACCAAAAGAAAATCACAGATTTGACAAAGGAGCAATGAGCACATATTGATATATTTAAAGTCTCTATGATTTCTGCCATTGCTTTATAAGTTTGTCATACTGCAAATCAGGAAATCATCTGCTTAGTAAAACTTTAAAGTATTATTATATTATGCACAAATTCTCTTAAACATTTTGCAGAAAAGTGTTTAAGCGTTTTCCATGAAACAGTTTGACTGCTCCAAATGGCCACACATTACTCAGGGTTGGTTAACTCCCTTTGTGCTTATTGAATTTGTTGCTATAAACTCTTCAATCCCGCCCATCCAATTAATGGGACAAAACACATAAATAAACAGGAAAAAGAAGACCTTTAAAAGTTCTACCACTTCCAAAAAAAGGACTTCATTTTGAATGATTGCAGCTCAGAGCTGACACTTGACTATAACTGACAGTGTAGACATCCCCCCCCCCACCACCAGTTATGTGCCCCAGTAACGGCACTCTTATGGTAGAAAGTGAAGAGGAACTAAAAAGCCTCTTGATGAAAGTGAAAGAGGAGAGTGAGAAAGTTAGCTAAAAGCTCAACATTCAGAAAACGAAGATCATGGCATCTGGTCCCATCACTTCATGGGAAATAGATGGGGAAACAGTGGAAACAGTGTCAGACTTTATATTTCTGGGCTCCAAAATCACAGCAGATGGTGATTGCAGCCATGAAATCAAAAGATGCTTACTCCTTCAAAGGAAAGTTATGACCAACCTAGACAGCATATTCAAAAGCAGAGACATTACTTTGCCAACAAAGGTCCATCTAGTCAAGGCTATGGTTTTTCCATATATGGATGTGAGAGTGGGACTATAAAGTAAGTTGAGCACTGAAGAATTGATGCTTTTGAACTGTGGTGTTGGAGAAGACTCTTTAGAATCCCTTGGACTGCAAGGAGATCCAACCAGTCCATTCTAAAGGAAATCAGTCCTGGATGTTCTTTGGAAGGAATGATGCTGAAGCTGAAGCTCCAGTACTTTGGCCACCTCATGAGAAGAGTTGACTCATTGGAAAAGACTCTGATGCTGGGAGGGATTAGGGGCAGGAGGAGAAGGGGACGACAGAGGATGAGATGGCTGGATGGCATCACTGACTCAATGGACGTGAGTCTGAGTGAACTCCAGGAGTTGGTGATGGACAGGGAGGCCTGGCGTGCTGGGATTCATGGGGTCGCAAATAGTCGGACACGACTGAGCGACTGAACTGAACTGAACTGAATGACACTCACTTCACCAAACTTTGAAAGTTTTCATACATTGGCAGTTAAAGTCATTTGGCCTTTGGCTTTGTGTCTTCATGAGTTACAGGCATTTATTTAGGAGGAAAGATTAAAAATAACATAGCTGGATGAAAGAATAACTAAAAGAGATAAAAAGTAAAAAGATGAAGAAATAAGGAAGCACATTAGATGGTAAAATGAGGAAGTCATTAAGCAAATGAAACCTTAGATTGAATAATTGGCAAAATTTCCTGAAACGAAAAAGTTATTGACTCTGAAGTACTATTGTTCTGTGAAAAATTTGACTGAGCCACCCTTGGGTAGGGTAACACTAGATTGTCAGCCAATGGCAAGCCTCTTGGGACTAATAATTCAAGTCAGACCCAGGAAATCCCTTAAATGTTTAATGTGTTTGAGGGAATATCAAATTGGTATTATTTCTTTCTCCTCCCAAAAAGTGAAAAATAGTCTGGGTAACTGTACCAAGAATCAATCTTCATAGTCTGCTGGGTAAAAAATTTTGTTACACATTTCAAACTCATCTAGACCGAAGCATCTATAGAGATCCGTAGGGCAGGCATCTTCCTGTTCTACTGCCTGGTATGATTAATGGATGATCTTATAAGTTACTAAAATATATGCTAGGTCGAATCATTTTGAAATAACCACTAGATTTCTCTAATTTCTGATTTTAGATCCTTCTGATTTCATTGCCCATGTTTCTGAAAGAATGATTCAAAGGGGACTATGGTCATTCATAAATGTTCATTGTTCATTAGATACTTTATTTCATTTCACTTTATATCACCATTCATAATCTTTACCATATTGTGCAAAATTTAATAAGATACAGAGATGTTCATTTCTGTCTCCAAGCCCACTGAGGTGCCACTTTTCAAATGCTGTGTTGAATACTAAAGTGCCCTTAATAAATGAGCCCAGATGGAGTGTGTATGTGAGACGGGTTAGGTAAGTGCATGAGATGTAGACCACAAATAGCTTTATACTCAATCACTTTGTAAGATGCCACATGGCCTGGGGTAATTTTCCGTAGCAGAATCTAAATAACATTATTCATTTGCTAATGGTCTAAATATCATAATTAGGACATGTTGCTGCTACAGAACTCTAATTACTGATAAAAAGCAACTTTCATCATGACCTTCTCCCGTTTAAAGAAAATTATCATTATACCTAACTCCAGTCCTTCAAACCCTTGATCATTCCAATAAAGCATTTCAGAAAATGCCAAACACATTTCTTGGTTTAGAATGGCTGTTTGAACTGGGAACTAATGATTTATGTGTTTTTTTTTTTTTTTGCCAAATATCATACATTTCGAACCATTACCAGGTGAGAATCAAAATAACAAAATAGTGGATGTCTCAATAGCCATGAGACACATGCTTACTCAGTTTGCAACTAGCCACTGTACTACTTCCCTCTTTCACATCATTCTATACCAGAGGCATTGCAAAGCAAGCCAAAAGTAAGTTTAAGCTAGTCAAGTTCAATTGCAGCAGAAAGGTCTCATGTACCTCAGCATTCATCAGACCCGTTGGATCTCTCTGCAAACACACATATGTTACATCTCTACACAACACTGACACTGGGCTAGCTTTATGATGTGGGTTACCTACATGATGTGATACGAAGAGTCTTTGTTTAAAAAAATACATCTTTAATTGTCTATTATAATTACTGAAAGTCCATTGCCAGAATATTTTATTGATGCGTCTATAATTTCTGATGTGTCCCCAGTGAAAACTCAAATATCCTGAAAATGTAAAGCATGGTAACCTAAATTAGCTAATATCTTGATTACCTTGAGAGCAAGCTATGAACAGGTCATCTAACTAGACAATACTAATAGATGAATAGTTATTGGGACAATGAATGGTCATTCACTCTTTCACTTAGAAAATAAGCATTTTCATTCTAGGCAATAATATAACTTTAGGGCATAGAGCTGCATGAGTATGATGTCTGCATTCAAAGAGCTTAGGGTTCACTGGAAGATGGAAAAGACATAAAGCAATCAAAAGAGGGAAAGTATCACGCTAGAAAAAAAGAAGAATGTGGGAGGGGTACCTACATCTGCACTGAGAAGACCATAAACTAATTTTCATGAATTAAAATTTAAAAATCTCATCTTTCAGCCTTAGAGAGTTAAATATGCTTTCATAACATCAGTTTACTCACTCAGTCGTGTCCGACTATTTGCGACCCCATAAATTGCAGCACACCAGGCCTCCCTGTCCATCACCAACTCCCAGAGTTCACTCTAACTCATGTCCATCGAGTCAGTGATGCCATCCAGCCATCTCATCCTCTGTCGTCCCCTTCTCCTCCTGCCCCCAATCCCTCCCAGCATCAGAGTCTTTTCCAATGAGTCAACTCTTCTCATGAGGTGGCCAAAGTACTGGGGTTTCAGCTTCAGCATCATTCCTTCCAAAGAACACCCAGGACTGATTTCCTTTAGAATGGACTGGTTGGATCTCCTTGCAGTCCAAGGGATTCTAAAGAGTCTTCTCCAACACCACAGTTCAAAAGCATCAATTCTTCAGTGCTCAGCTTTCTTTATAGTCCGACTCTCACATCCATATATGACCACTGGAAAAACCATAGCCTTGACTAGATGAACCTTTGTTGGCAAAGTAATGTCTCTGCTTTTGAATATGCTGTCTAGGTTGGTCATAACTTTCCTTTGAAGGAGTAAGCATCTTTTAATTTCATGGCTACAATCACCAACTGCAGTGATTTTGGAGCCCAGAAATATAAAGTCTGACACTGTTTCCACTGTTTCCCCATCTATTTCCCATGAAGTGATGGGACCGGATGCCATGATCTTCATTTTCTGAATGCTGAGCTTTAGGCCAACCTTTTCACTCTCCTCTTTCCCTTTCATCAAGAGGCTCTTTAGTTCTTCTTCACTTTCTGCCATAAGGGTGGTGCCATCTGCATATCTGAGGTTATTGATATTTCTCCCCCCAATCTTGATTCCAGCTTGTGCTTCTTCCAGTCCAGCATTTCTCATGATGTACTCTACATAGAAGTTAAATAAGCACGGTGACAATATACAGCCTTGACGTACTCCTTTTCCTATTTGGAACCAGTCTGTTGTTCCATGTCCAGTTCTAACTGTTGCTTCATAATCTGCATATAGGTTTCTCAAGAGGCAAGTCAGGTGGTCTGGTATTCCCATCTCTTTCAGAATTTTCCACATTTATTGTGATGCACACAGTCAAAGGCTTTGGCATAGTCAATAAAGCAGAAATAGATGTTTTTCTGGAATTCTCTTGTTTTATTCGATGATCCAGCAGATGTTAGCAATTTGATCTCTGGTTCCTCTGCCTTATCTAAAACCAGCTTGAACATCTGGAAGTTCATGGTTCATGTATTGCTGAAGCCTGGCTTGGAGTATTTTGAGTATTACTTTACTAGCATGTGAGATGAGTGAAATTGTGTAGTAGTTAGAGCATTCTCTGCCATTGCCTTTCTTTGGGATTAGAATGAAAATTGACCTTTTCCAGTCCTGTGGCCACTGCTGAGTTTTCCAAATTTGCTGGCATATTGAGTGGAACACTTTTACAGCATCATTGTCCAGGATTTCAAATAGCTCAACTGGAGTTCCATCACCTCCACTAGCTTTGATCATAGTGATGCTTTCTAAGGCCCACTTGACTTCACATTCCAGGATGTCTGGCTTTAGGTGAGTGATCACACCATTGTGATTATCTGGGTCGTGAAGTTCTTTTTTGTACAGTTCTCCTCTGTATTCTTGCCACCTCTTCTTAATATCTTCTGCTTCTGTTAGGTCCATACCATTTCTGTCCTTTATCGAGCCCATCTTTGCATGAAATGTTCCCTTGCTATCTCTAATTTTCTTGAAGAGATCTCTAGTCTTTCCCATTCTGTTGTTTTCCTCTATTTCTCTGCATTGATCACTGAGGAAGGCTTTCTTATCTCTTCTTGCTATTCTTTGGAACTCTGCATTCAGATGCATATATCTTTCCTTTTCTCCTTTGTTTTTCATTTCTCTTCTTTTCACAGCTATTTGTAAGGCCTCCTCAGACAGCCATTTTGCTTTTTTGCATTTCTTTTCCATGGGTATGGTCTTGCTCCCTGTCTCCTGTACAATGCCACGGATAGATAGAGTGTTCATCAAGCACGCTATCTATCAGATCTAGTCCCTTAAATCTATTTCTCACTAACACTGTATAATCATAAGGGATTTTATTTAGGTCACCTAATGGTCTAGTGGTTTTCCCTGCTGCTGCTGCTAAGTCACTTCAGTCGTGTCCGACTCTGTGTGACCCCATAGACGGCAGCCCACCAGGTTGCCCTGTCCCTGGGATTCTCCAGGCAAGAACACTGGAGTGGGTTGCCATTTCCTTCTCCAATGCATGAAAGTGAAAAGTGAAAGTGAAGTTGTTCAGTCATGTCCGACTCTTAGCGACCCCAAGGACAGCAGCCTACCAGCCTCCTCCATCCATGGTGTTTTCCAGGCAACAGTACTGTAGCGGGGTGCCATTGCCTTCTCTGGTGATTTTCCCTACTTTCTTTAATTAAAGTCTGAATTTGGCAATAAGGAGTTCATGATCTGAGCCACATTCAACTCCTAGTCTTGTTTTTGCTGACTGTATAGAGCTTCTCCATCTCTGGCTGCAAAGAATATAATCAGTCTGATTTCAGTGTTGACCATCTAGTCATGGTAGAGAGGTCTGACAGAATGTGGTCCACTGGAGAAGGGAATGGCAAGCCACTTCAGTATTCTTGCCTTGAGAACCCCATGAACAGTATGAAAAGGCAAAATGATAGGATACTGAAAGAGGAATTCCCCAGGTCGGTAGGTGCCCAATATGCTACTGGAGATCAGTGAAAATATAACTCCAGAAAAGATGAAGGGATGGAGTCAAAGCATAAACAATGCCCAGTTGTGGATATGACTGGTGGTAGAAGCAAGGTCTGATGCTGTAAAGAGCAATATTGCATAGGAACCTGGAATGTTAGGTCCATGAATCAAGGCAAATTGGAAGTGGTCAAACAGGAGATGGCAAGAGTGAACGTCGACATTCTAGGAATCAGTGAACTAAAGTGGACTGGAATCGGTGAATTTAATTCAGATGACCATTATATCTACTACTGTGGGCAGGAAGCCCTTAGGAAAAATGGAGTAGTCATCATGGCTAACAAAAGAGTCCAAAATGCAGTACTTGGGTGCAGTCTCAACAATGACAGAATGATCTCTATTCATTTCCAAGGCAAACCATTCAGTATCACAGTAATCCAAGTCTATGCCCCAACCAGTAATGCTGAAGAAGCTGAAGTTGAACGGTTCTATGAAGACCTACAAGACCTTTTAGAACTAACACCCAAAAAAGATGTCCTTTAGATTTTGGGGACTGTAGTGCAAAAGTAAGAAGTCAAGAAACACCTGGAGTAACAGGCAAATTTGTCCTTGGAATACAGAATGAAGAAGGGCAAATGCTAATAGAGTTTTGCCAAGAAAACACACTGATCATAGCAAACACCCTCTTCCAACAATGCAAGAGAAGACTCTACACATGGACATCACCAGATGGTCAACACCAAAATCAGATTGATTATATTCATATCATAGTAATGAAAAAATTGGACAATGGCCTTCCTTGACTTGTAGTCAAAAATAATTTGGGGGATTTCTTGAATGTAACAGTGGTATTGTTATTAGAATTGCAACATGACCCATGGACCGAATGTTAATCAGCAGATATGTGGCATTTCCTCACTTGTTCTCTTTGGAAACTGAGCAAGTACCGTGTCCTCTCTGTGTCAGTTGCCTCGTTTGTGAAATACTCCATCGGCCTCCCCAGTCCTAATTTGTTTAGGGCATTTTCCCTACCCAGGTTGAGGCTGAAGTTGATATTGTGTCCAAGGTTCTGAGACAACAAGCAGGATCCCTTCCTTCCCACCTTCAAAAGATTAAGTAAAAGATATGTGAGTGTCGTTCCTGCCTAATTTTATTTATGTCACCCTTTTGTACAGTAATAAATCTCTGACCTTAGAAAATATCTCTTTATATTTACTATCACATTTAACATTTTTCTCTAAAAACTTATTTTTCTTAGAACATTACCTAAAGGAAAAAATAATACACTAAATGCTACAGCTGATTTTTGTAACAGAACACAATTTAGTTAAAATGATGAAATAGAATGGAGTTACCAAGCATCTCTAAATTTTTTTTCAGCAGGGTTTCATTAATTTAGGCAATTTTTAAATCTTTTATTGAATTATAATTTTATGGAAATATAGTTGTATATGTCACAGATGTACAGTATAGTGAGTCACAATTTTTGAAGGTTATACTCCATTTATAGTTATAAAATATTGGTTATATCTCGTGTTGTACAAAATATCCTTATAACTTATTTTATATATAATAGCTTGTACCTCTTACTCCCCTACCACTATACTATCCCTTCCCCTGTCCCCCCTCCCACTGGTAACCATTAGTTTCTTCTCTCTATATATATATGATACTTGTTCTTTTTGCTACACTCACTAGTTTGTTATATTAATACTTCTTAGATTCCACATGTAAGTAATGTCATACAGTATTTGTCTTCCTCTGTCTGACTTATTTTGCTTAGTATTATACCCTCTAAATCCCTCCATGTTGCTGCAAATGGCAAAATTTTATTCTTTTTATTGCTGAATAGTATTCCATTGTATGTATACCACATCTTCTTTATCCATTCCTCTATCGATGGCCACATATGTTGCTTCCTCTCTTGGCAATTGTAAATAATTCTGCTATGAACATTGGGGTACATGTAGCTTTTCAATTTAGTGTTTTTGTTTTTTTGGATATATATCCAGAAATGGAATTTATAGGCAACAGAGTAGTTTAGTTTTTCAGGAAAAGCCCACATTGTTTTCCACAATGGCTGCAGCAATTTCCATTCTTATTAACAGTGCATGAGGATTCCCTTTTCTCTACATCCTTGACAACATCTGTTATTTCTGTTCTTTTGATGATAGTGAGGTGATATTTTTAAAACTCAAAAGAAGACAAATAAGCCTATTAATAATAGATTCTATCCATACTTTACTAAAAGTGTTTCTTTGGACATAGTTACATTTTTTCAAATAATGATTCAATCTCCAAAGAAAAATCCATGTTAATAAAAATAGCAGTTTTCAAAGAGCCTCTAAAATATGTTTCCTTCTATAAACGTAGTGTTTTTTTTTAAGAATATGAATACAAAGGATTATATTATTTTTCCTGTAAAATCATCTCTGGTTATCTTATGAGGGTGAAGTTATAAATCTGAAGACAAGATACATGAATTGAGTCCAGATTAACAAAAATATATTCCCACAAGGGCATTCTTTATATGAATTTTTAGCCTAAATCAATCTTCAAGCTCTACAAGCAACCTTGAGAAGTGTGAAACTGTGAGAAGACATAACTAAGGATAACATGACATCAAAAAGTGTTTTTAAATGATCCTGGAAAAAGTAGATTACTTCCTAGGGAATATATATATGTATATATTCTTAGGGAAATAAAACAGGTAGAAAAGTAAGTATGGCTTTCGTGAGACAACTGGGCCCCTTTTAGGTAATATCAATGTGTTTGATGTACAAATGTTAGTAGCAGGGAACTTGTCATGATCAGAAAGAATAAGTTAGTCTGAAAATTTAAGTACTGCTCTGACTCCTTTTTAGCTAATAGAAGAACTGGACAAGATTAGCTGTATCATAAGTGCATTTGAGTCTCTCAGAATTAGTACCCCAAATAGTAGTCCTCCAGTATAACTAAGGTCATGGTAAATTATAAAAGAAACTAATCTTCTAAGAGGAGATTCGGTTCAGTTCAGTGGCTCAGTCATGTTTGACTCTTTGCGACCCCATGAACCACAGCATGCTAGGCCTCCCTGTCTATCACCAACTCCCAGAGTCCACACAAACCCATCTCCATTGGGTCGGTGATACCATCCAACCATCTCATCCTGTGTTGTCCCCTTCTCCTCCTGTCTGCAAACTTTCCTAGCATTAGGGTCTTTTCAAATGAGTCAGCTCTTCGCATCAGGTGGTCAAAGTATTGGAGTTTCAGCTTCAACATCAGTCTTTCCAATGAACACCCAGGACTGATCTCCTTTAGAATGGACTGGTTGGATCTCCTTGCAGTCCAAGAGACTCTCAAGAGTCTTCTCCAACACCACAGTTCAAAAGCATCAATCAGCTTTCTTTATAGTCCAACTTCACATCCATACATGACCACTGGAAAAAAAACAACCTTGACTAGACAGACATTTGTTGACAAAGTCATGTCTCTGCTTTTTAATATGCTGTCTAGGTTGGTCATAACTTTCTTTCCAAGGAGTACGTATCTTTTAATATCATGGCTGCAATCACCATCTGCAGTGATTTTGGAGCCCAGAAAAATAAAGTCTGACACTGTTTCCGCTGTTTCCCCATCTATTTGCCATGACGAGATGGGACCAGATGCCATGATCTTCTTTTTCTGAATGTTGAGCTTTAAGCCAACTTTTTCATTCTCCTCTTTCCCTTTAATCAAGAGGCTTTTTAGTTCTTCTTCACTTTCTGCCATAAGGGAGGTGTCATCTGCATATCTGAGGTTATTGATATTTCTCCCAGTAGTCTTGATTGCAGCTTGTGCTTCATCAAGCCCAGCATTTCTCATGATGTACTCTGCTTATTAGTTCTGCTATATTAATAACAGATTATTAAATAATTAAATAACTATTAAAGATTACTTCCGTTTGCTTATTTTTTTTTATTTTTATTTTTACTTTATTTTACTTTATAATACTGTATTGGTTTTGCCATACATTGACATGAATCTGCCACAGGTGTACATGAGTTCCCAATCATGAACCCCCCTCTCACCTTCCACCCCATATCATCTCTCTGGATCATCCCCGTGTGCTAGCCCCAAGCATCCTGTATCCTGTATTGAATATAGACTAGCAATTCGTTTCTTACATGATAGTATACATGTTTCAATGCCATTCTCTCAAATCATCCCACCATCTCCCTCTCCCTCAGAGTCCAAAAGTCCATTTTATACAACTGTGTCTCTTTTGCTGTCTCACATACAGGGTTATCATTGCCATGTTTCTAAATTCCATATATATGTGTTAGTATACTGTATTGGTGTTTTTCTTTCTGGCTTACTTCACTCTGTATAATTGGCTCCAGTTTCATCCACCTCATTAGAACTGATTCAAATGTATTCTTTTTAATGGCTGAGTAATACTCCATTGTGTATATGTACCACAGCTTTCTTATCCATTCATCTGCTGATGGACATCTAGGCTGTTTCCATGTCCTGGCTATTATAAACAGTGCTGCGATGAACATTGGGGTACATGTGTCTCTTTCAATTCTGGTTTCCTTGGTGTGTATGCCCAGCCGTGGGATTGCTGGGTCATAAGGCAGTTCTATTTCCAGTTTTTAAGGAATCTCAACACTGTTCTCCATAGTGGCTGTACTAGTTTGCATTCCCACCAACAGTGCAAGAGGGTTCCCTTTTCTCCACACCCTCTCCAGCATTTATTGCTTGCAGACTTTTGGATCTCAGCCATTCTGACTGGTGTGAAATCGTACCTCATTGTGGTCTTGATTTGCATTTCTCTGATAATGAGTGATGTTGAGCATCTTTTCATGTGTTTGTTAGTCATCTGTATATCTTCTTTGGAGAAATGTCTATTTAGTTCTTTGGCCCATTTTTTTGATTGGGTCATTTATTTTTCTGGAATTGAGCTGCATGAGTTGCTTGTATATTTTTGAGATTCGTTGTTTGTCAGTTGCTTCATTTGCTATTATTTTCTCCCATTCGAAGCCTGTCTTTTCACCTTGTTTATAGTTTCCTTTGTTGTGCAGAAGCTTTTAATTTTAATTAGGTCCCATTTGTTAATTTTTGCTTTTATTTCCAGTATTCTGGGAGGTGGGTCATAGAGGATCCTGCTGTGATTTATGTCAGAGAGTGTTTTGCCTATGTTCTCCTCTAGGAGTTTTATAGTTTCTGGTCTTATATTTAGGTCTTTAATCCATGTTGAGTTTATTTTTGTGTATGGTGTTAGAAAGTGATCTAGTTTCATTCTTTTACAAGTGGTTGACCAGTTTTCCCAGCACCACTTGTTAAAGAGATTGTCTTTTCTCCATTGTATATTCTTGCCTCCTTTGTTGAAGATAAGGTGTCCATAGGTGTGTGGATTTATCTCTGGGCTTTCTATTTTGTTCCATTGATCTATATTTCTGTTTTTGTGCCAGTACCATACTGTCTTGATGACTGTGGCTTTGTAGTAGAGCCTGAAGTCAGGCAAGTTGATTCCTCCCGTTCCATTCTTCTTTCTCAAGATTGCTTTGGCTATTCGAGGTTTGTTGTATTTCCATACAAATCTTGAAATTATTTGTTCTAGTTCTGTGAAAAATACCGCTGGTAGCTTGATAGGGATTGCATTGAATCTGTAAATTGCTTTGGGTACTATACTCATTTGGTATATTTCTCCATCTATTAGTGTCCTCTTTGATTTCTTTCACCAGTGTTTTATAATTTTCTATACATAGGTCTTTAGTTTCTTTAGATAGATATATTCCTAAGTATTTTCTTCTTTTCTTTGCAATGGTGAATGGAATTGTTTCCTTAATTTCTTTTTCTACTTTCTCATTATTAGTGTATAGGAATGCAAGGGATTTCTGTGTGTTGATTTTATAGCCTGCAACTTTGCTATATTCATCGATTAGCTCTAGTAATTTTCTGGTGGAGTCTTTAGGGTTTTCTATGTAGAAGATCATGTCATCTGCAAACAGTGAGAGTTTTACTTCTTCTTTTCCAATTTGGATTCCTTTTATTTCTTTTTCTGCTCTGATTGCTGTGGCCAAAACTTCCAAAACTATGTTGAATAGTAGTGGTGACCCTTGTCTTGTTCTTGACTTTAGGGGAAATGCTTTCAATTTTTCACCATTGAGGATAATGTTTGCTGTGGGTTTGACATATATAGCTTTTATTATGTTGAGGTATGTTCCTTCTATTCCTGCTTTCTGGAGAGTTTTTATCATAAATGGATGTTGAATTTTGTCAAAGGCCTTCTCTGAATCTATTGAGATAAGCATATGGCTTTTATTTTTTAATTTAAAAATGTGGTGAATTACATTGATTGATTTGCGGATATTGAAGAATCCTTGCATCCCTGGGATAAAGCCCACTTGGTCATGGTATATGGTCTTTTTAATGTGTTGTTGGATTCTGATTGCTAGAATTTTGTTAAGGATTTTTGCATCTATGTTCATCAGTGATATTGGCCTGTAGTTTTCTTTTTTTGTGGCATCTTTCTCAGGGTTTGGTATTAGGGTGATGGTGGCCTCATAGCATGAGTTTGGAAGTTTACCTTCCTCTGCAATTTCTGGAAGAGTTTGAGTAGGATAGGTGTTAGCTCTTCTCGAAATTTTTGGTAGAATTCAGCTGTGAAGCCGTCTGGACCTGTGCTTTTGTTTGCTGGAAATTTTCTGATTACGGTTTCAATTTCCATGCTTGTGATGGGTCTGTTAAGGTTTTCTATTTCTTCCTGGTTCATTTTTGGAAAGTTGTACTTTTCTAAGAATTTGTCCATGTTTTCCACGTTGTCCATTTTATTGGGATATAATTGCTGATAGTAGTCTCTTTTGATCCTTTGTATTTCTGTGTTGTCTGTTGTGATCTCTCCATTTTCATTTCTAATTTTATTGATTTGATTTTCTCCCTTTGTTTCTTGATGAGTCTGGTAATGGTTTGTCAATTTTATTTATCCTTTCACAGAACCAGCTTTTGGCTTTGTTGATTTTTGCTATGGTCTCTTTTGTTGCTTTTGCATTCATTTCTGCCCTAATTTTTAAGATTTCTTTCCTTCTACTAACTCTGGGGTTCTCCATTTCTTCCTTTTCTATTTGCTTTAGGTGTAGAGTTGGGTTATTTATTTGACTTTTTTCTTGTTTCTTGAGATATGCCTGTATTGCTATGAGCTTTCCTCTTAGCACTGCTTTTATAGTGTCCCACAGGTTTTGGGTTGTTGTGTTTTCATTTTCATTAGTTTCTATGCATATTTTGATTTCTTTTTAGATTTCTTCTGTGATTTGTTGGTTATTCAGAAGCGTGTTTTTAGCCCCCATATGTTGGAATTTTTAATTGTTTTTCTTCTGTAATTGAAATCTAATCTTAATGCATTATGGTCAGAAAAGATGCTTGGAATGATATTGATTTTTTTGAATTTTTCAAGGTTACTGTTATAGCCCAGGATGTGATCTATCCTAGAGAAGTTTCTGTGAGCACTTGAGAAGAAGGTGAAATTCATTGTTTTGGGATGAAATGTCCTATAGATATCAATCAGGTTTAAATGGTCTATTGTAGCATTTAGAGTTTGGGTTTCTTTGTTAATTTTCTGTTTAGTTGATCTGTCCATAGGTGTGAGTGGGGTATTAAAGTCTCCCACTATTATTGTGTTACTGTTAATTTCCCCTTTCATACTTGTTAGCATTTGTCTTACATATTGTGGTGCTCCTATGTTGAGTGCATATATATTTATAATTGTTATATCTTCTTCTTGGATTGATCCTTCGATCATTATGTAGTGGCCTTCTTTGTCTCTTTTCACAGCCTTTGTTTTAAAGTCCATTTTATCAGATATGAGTATTGCTACTCCTGCTTTCTTTTGGTCTCTATTTGTGTGGAATATCTTTTCCAGCCCTTCACTTTCAGTCTGTATGTGTCCCTCGTTTTGAGGTGGGTCTCTTGTAGGCAGCATATATAGGGATATTGTTTTTGTATCCATTCAGCCAGTCTTTGCCTTTTGGTTGGGGCATTCAGCCCATTTACATTTAAGGTAGTTATTGATAAGTATGATCCCATTGCCATTTACTTTATTGTTTTGGGTTCGGGTTTATATGCTCTTTTTGTGTTTCCTGTCTACAGAATATCCTTTAGCATTTGTTGGAGAACTGGTTTGGTGGTACTGATTTCTCTCAGCTTTTGCTTGTCTGTAAAGCTTTTGATTTCTCCTTCATATTTGAATGAGATCCTTACTGGGTACAGTAATCTTGGCTGTAGGTTATTTTCTTTCATCACTTTAAGTATGTCTTGCCATTCCCTCCTGGCCTGAAGCGTTTCTATTGAAAGATCTGCAGTTATCCTTATGGGAAACCCCTTGTGTGTTATTTGTTGTTTTTCCCTTGCTGCTTTTAATATTTGTTTTTTGTATTTGATCTTTGTTAATTTGATTAATATGTGTCTTGCAGTGTTTCACCTTGGGTTTATCCTGTTTGGAACGCTCTGGGTTTCTTGGACTTGGATGATTATTTCCTTCCCCATTTTAAGGAAGTTTTCAACTATTATCTCCTTAAGTATTTTCTCATGGTCTTTCTTTTTGTCTTCTTCTGGGACTCCTATAATTCGAATGTTGAAGCATTTCATATTGTCCTGGAGGTCTCTGAGATTGTCCTCATTTCTTTTAATTCGTTTTTCTTTTTTCCTCTCTGATTCATTTTTTTCTACCATTCTATCTTCTATTTCACTAATCCTATCTTCTGCCTCCGTTATTCTATTTGTTGCCTCCAGAGTGTTTCTGATCTCATTTATTGCATTATTCATTGTATATTGACTCTTTTTTTATTTCTTCTAGGTCTTTGTTAAACCTTTCTTGCATCTTCTCAATCCTTGTCTCTAGGCTATTTATCTGTGATTCCATTTTGATTTCAAGATTTTGGATTATTTTCGCTATCAATATCCGGAATTCTTTCTCAGGTAGATTCCCTATCTCTTCCTCTTTTGTTTGATTTGGTGGGCATTTCTCCTGTTCCTTTACCTGCTGAGTATTCTTCTGTCTCTTCATCTTGTTTATATTGCTGTGTTTGGGGTGGCCTTTCTATATTCTGGGAATTTGTGGAGTTCTCTTTATTATGGAGTTTCCTCACTGTGGGTGGGGTTGTATCAGTGGCTTGTCAAGGTTTCTTGGTTAGGGAGGCTTGTGTTGGAGTTCTGGTGGGTGGGGCTGGATTTCTTCTCTTTGGAGTGCAATGAAGTGACCAGTAATAGGTTATGAGATGTCAATGGTTTGGGAGTAACTTTGAACTGCCTGTATATTGAAGCTCAGGGGTGTGTTCCTGTGTTACTGGAGAATTTGCGTGGTATGTCTTGCTCTGGAACTTGTTGGCCCTTGGATGTTACTTGGTTTCAGTGTAGGTATGGAGGCGTTTGATGAGCTCCTGTCGATTAATGTTCCCTGGATTCAGGAGTTCTCTGATATTCTCAGGATTTGGAATTCAGCCTCCTGCTTCTGGTTTTCAGTTTTGTTTTTACAGTAGCCTTGACTTCTCCATCTATACAGCATTGGTGATAAAACATCTAGGTCAAAGACGAAAAGTTTCTCCACATTGAGGGACACCCAGAGAGGTCCACTGAATTACATGGAGAAGAGAAGAGGGAGGGGGTAGTTAGAGGTGACTGGAATGAGATGAGGTGGGATTAAAAGAGGAGAGAGCAAGCTAGCCAGTAATCACTTCCTTATGTGCACTCCACAGTCTGGACCACTCAGAGGTGTTCACGGAGTTATACAGGGAAGAGGAGAGGGAGGAAGTAGACAGAGGTGGCCAGGAGGATAAAAGAGGGAAATGAACAGAAGAGAGACAGATCCAGCCAGTAATCAGTTCCCTAAGTGTTCTCCACCGTCTGGAACACACAGAGATTCACAGAGTTGGGTAGAGAAGAGAAGGGGGAGGGAAGAGACAGAGGCCACCTGGTGGAGAGAAACGAGAGTCCAAAGGAGGAGAGAGTGGTCAAGCCAGTAATCTCGCTCTCAGGTAAAATTGGGTACTGAAGATTGGGGTTTTAAATGTACAAAATTGACAACAAATACCAAAAGCAAAGATTAAAAATCTAACATAGAGGTTGGATTTTCAAAAATATAATATTAAAGAAAAGAAGAAGCAGGAAAAAAAAAAAAAGAAAACAAAGCCACAAGAATTATTGAAAAACAACAACAACCACAAAAAGACTATATACGGCGTTTGCTTTAAAAATAGGGTCTTTTGTGTTTTTTTTTTTTTTGAAAAGTAATAGTAGGTTATAAAAATAAAAATTAAAGGAGAAATAGAGGACTTAAAATTTTAAAAAGTTTAAAAAAGAAGAAAAGAAGAAAAAACAATCACACAACAAAATCAACAACAACAACAAAAAAAGAATGATCGTAAAAATAGTAAAGATATATCTAGACCTTTCTCTGGTGTTGTGGGCAGTGTGGGGTCACTTCCAAGGTGGTTCCCTCTGTTTAACTTCTGTTTGCTGGTCTCTTCAGTGTCTGATTTCCACCCTGACACGGGGCGGGGGAGTGAGGTTGTGGTCACTTTTTCTTTTTTTTTAGGCTCACTTGTTCAGTCACGCTGTGGGGAGGGAGGGATGCTGCAAACAAATAACACTGGCATGTGCTCGCAGTGTCTCAGCCATGCTGGGCATACCCCTGCTCACGGCAGGCACTGCTCAGGCTCTACGTTGCTCTGCCGGGAACCGTCTGAGGCCGGCCCTAGGCTGCATGCACCTCCCTGGTCTAAGGCGCTCAGGCTTGGCACTCAGGTAGCTCTCAGAGGCGCAGATTCGGTTGGGCCTGCATTTTGTGCCCTTTCCAGGTGCGAGTAGCTCAGGTGTTTGGCAAGCACAGTCGCTGTGACTTGTCGCCTTTCCCATCTCTGCTGCTCATTTTTCTGGGTGTACCGCTGGCATCCCTTCTCAGGCAGATGATGACTGTCCAGAACCTCCAGAAGTTTTAGTTAGCAAAGAAGCCTGCTTGCAGGTTGGTAGGTAAAGTCCATCCAGGGCTGCGATTGCCCCCTTCCAGCCCTTACGGCTCTGGCTGCCTGGCACCGGCGGGGGATGGTGTGCAGCCGGCTATTTCTGTTCTGTCCTTTGTTCTGTGCGCAGTCCTGGAGGTGTCTTATGTTCGAGCTTTTCTCATGGTAGCTATCCCACAGTCTGGTTTGCTAGCCCAAATTAGTTTGATCTGGTTATGCGTGGGGCATTCCGGCCCAATATTTAAAAAACACTGTAGCCCACACCTCCTTGCCCAGTCCCCACTTGCTAGTGGTGGATGCAGGCATCTGCGCTGCTTCTCCTTTGGGGGAGCTACTGTTGGGCTCATAATCTGTTGGTTTTAATTATTTATTTATTTTTCCTCCCTGTTATGTTGCCCTCTGTGCCTCCAAGGCTCGTCACAGACTCGGGAGCAAGAGTGTTTCCTGGTGTTTGAAAACCTCTCTTCTTAAGATTCCTTTCCTGGGACATAGCTCCCTCCCTACCTCCTTTGTCTCTTTTTTCATCTTTTATATTTTTTCCTACCTGTTTTGAAGACAATGATCTGCTTTTCTGGGTGCCTGATGTCCTCTGCCAGCATTCAGAAGTTGTTTTGTGGAATTTACTCAGCATTGAAATGTTCTTTTGATGAATTTGTGAGGGAGAAACTGGTCTCCCTGTCCTATTCCTCTGCCATCTTCGCAATTCTCTCTGCCTATTTTTTTTAAAAGAACTGTGACTACTTTTAAAAATACTAACATTTTATTAGATTTTCTTTGGAATCAGTTTTCATTGTTTGCAATAAACCCACATTGTGCAGAGAATTATAAACTCCAAGTTGTTATTAGCAGTTATTCAGTTCATCAAATTTTAGAACATTACATTAGATTCTGAAGATTAAGTGTAGCCAAATTCAGGTTTGCTATAAATTCGTTATGAAGGTCGAATTAAGATTATAACAGCCATAGTGTTCTTCATCAAATGTTCTTTTCTAAAGCATAATATTTATTTTATACCAATATAGAATATTTGTTATTTAATAATTATAATGAATCATAAAATGATGAACAACACAATTTGTGAATTAAGTTTTCCACATCACTGAATTTGGAAATTATATTCTCACAAAGAACTTTTCTTCATCACTGTCTGTCATCTTATGATGCCGAATTCTTGCTGGTCTGACTCTGGTAGAAAGGAATAAGGCTTAGAATTAATGGCAGTAACTTTAATGAAATTTGTCATGTAGCTGTTGGGGAAAGATTTTGGGAGGGTGTCTAGGTTGCTTTCCCCCACATTTAAGTTGCTAAAGCAATCTAAAAATCTTTCATTAGTGGACTAGCTAAGTAAATCATATATATCCAATACAATAAAATATTATTCTTAAAAATTTTGCAAGCAAATAAACACTTTCCAAACACATTTATTCAGAGAATTCTTATCATCTATTAATGCCTCACAAAACATCCTTGTGACATCCTTTTAGAACAGTACCAGAAGCAATGCGATCATTTCAGCTCTTTGAGCATGGGATTGAAACAGCTGATTCAGACTCAATGGGCTGCCAGCTGGAGAAACTCCAGGATGCTGGCATCTTGGCCACACTCCAGGGTGCCATGGTCTTTCCCTCTGTCTCAGGGAAGTTACATAATACTGAGAGGCATGCTGTACTCACCTAGAAGGCACTCACACACATACACACAGCTGGGAGTTTTCTGAGATCCATGAGAAAGAGAAGAGCTCCAGAACTTTTATTTATTTATTTATTTATTTATTTATTTATTTATTTTTGGTATTAGGCAAAAGCCAAGAAAATCTTGGCAGAGAAGACCTTTTTCTCAGAAACTGAGCAAAAATTGTATTTGAATACTTGAAGTGGCAGGATTCTTTCAATTCTTTTGCAGAAGGGCTACCCTTGAAATTGTTCTTTGTGGCATTGTTGAGTTGCACTGGTGCTATTAGAACTGGATGGTCACCCTGTTACTGGCCTGAGTTGTTTTAACATCAGCAGTGGGGAGAGAAATGCAATTAGCCTGCAGGGAGAAGGAGAATGAAAAAGTCTTCAACATAGCTGTTAGAAAGGCAAGGACTTAACAATTCTTTTTGTTGGTTGGTTCATTTTAGACACAAAAAACACTTGCATATTTTCTAGTGATAATCTAATAAAACTAGAAATCATCAAAAATGTGAAATCTTAGAAATTAAGATATATTCATGAGTAACCACTGAATCAAAGAGAAACTGAAAATAAAACTTGCCTATGAGACATACAAAAGCTGCACTTAAGAGAGAAGTTGTAACCTAAATGCCTAAATTATTGCAGAAATATGGGATGCAAATTTGAGCAGTAAAGATGCAAATGCCTGCATATAAGGCAGGTGTGGTTTTTTGTTCTTGTTCTATGAAGTTTTCCCTCATAAGTGAATCACTGTATACTGGAGTTCTTAACAAAGCCTCTCAAATAATCTATTATATCATGCTCTAAGTAGTTTTTAAAAGCAATGATCTATTTGAATAAGATAGATTAGCTTTAAATGGCACCCCTCAATGCAGTTTGGGATGATTATAATAGATTTTACCTGATAGATTTTGTTAAAGAAGGTAGTAAGGAAATTGAAAGTGGACTTAGTGAGTACTGTGCTAGGTCAGTACAGAACCTCCCTGACTCATACATTGCCCCTCCACATTCGAGAGAAGTGCTGCCTGTCCCCGAGCTTGAAATAAAGTAGACCCTTGGTCTCCTTTGATCCCCTCTTGGCTGTTGGACCTCTCCTGTTGCCCTGAAAGAGTACAGTACTGACCCAAAGAGGGGCTCTCAGGGCTCCCACTTAGTTTCCAGGTCATCCTGCAGGTTGTATAGTGTAAGGTAGTAGCATTTCATTGTTTTGCTAAGAGCACAGAGAAAAGCAAATCTCTCCCCATAAACAGGCTGTCTTGGTGGTTAAAAAATTAGGGTTAGGGTTAGGTTTAGGGTTAGGGTTAGGGTCAGTCAGTCATGTTAGCTCAGTCATGTCTGACTTTTTGCAACCCCATGGACTGTAACCCGTCAGGCTCTTCAGTCTGTGGGGATTCTCTAGGCAAGAATACTGTAGTGGGTTATCATGCCATTCTCCAGGGGACCTTTCCACTCCTGGGATCAAACCCAGGTCTCCCACATGCAGGAGGATTCTCTACTGTCTGAGTCACCAGGGAAGCCCATGAATACTGGAGTGGGTAGCCTATCCCTTCTCCAGGGATCTTCCCAACCCATGAATCAAACTAGGGTCTCCTGCATTGCAGGCAGATTCTTTATCAGCTGAGCTACCAAGGAAGCCCAGATTTAGTGAGTACCCCTGAATAAATGACTTCATAGTTATATGTTTGGGATTTTATGAGAAACATGGATTTTAAAAATTATTTGGAATAAGATTATAGTTGTCACAGTTTAGGTCATTTTGGAATAGACTGGAATGAATGAGAAAAACTATTACGTTATGCAAATAAAATTTAAGTGTGTGAGGAAATACCAGTGGACCACTGGCTGTGAATTCAAAAGATGTATTACATCTTAAACAGCTTAGATGATGTGAAGGTTATGTGCATTAGGAACAAGTATGCAATGATTCACAAAGTGGAACCAGTGGCAAAAACTACAATTTCAAGTTTAAATAAAACTTAACACTTAAAAAGTTTAAATAAAATTTTTTCAATAATATGAAGGAAAGATTTCCCACACCACGTTTAAGAAGCTTGCGAGCTACTACTCCATTCTAACAATAAATAAAAAGCTGAACAAACTGGAAAATCAACAACTTATTTAGACCTGTGAGAGAAGTGAGGTCACAAGGTAAACTGTGGTGCCCCAACTGCAGAGGCAGAAAGGTCAGTACAGAAAATCACAGCAGTAAGCCCTGTGGGTACCAGGGCTAGGGCAGGGAACCTGAACTAATGATTGATAATCTATGAAATGCTGTAACAGAATGAAGATCATTAAGGAAAAATAAATCAACGGATTAAAACAAATGTAATTTTCATAGATATAAGATACTGATAACACAAAGTAGGAGCAAACAGTTACTAAAATATCCAAGTGGAAATAGAATGAAAAATAAAATTGCTTAAATAAAGAGTTTATCAGAGAAGGTGAATAGTCAAATAATTAATTACTGGGTTATAATTTCAATTTTGTAACTTTTCCAGAAAATATCAAAATTAATAAAGAATTTAAAACTGTAAGTGCTAAAAAATTGTGTCAATATCTTAATAGTAGAGTTCCTGAAAATAAGTATAAATATGCATAGATTACTTAAATGAAAATCACCAAGAATTTCTTAAATAGGGATAGTTGAGAAATTAAAGGATGATTCAATATTAGATAATTTTTAATGTTATTTATTATTTTCATGGTTCAAAAGGAAAGCAATATTCCTTCAACAGAATTAGGGAAAGCAATGAAAATATTTTGCTATTTATTTATTACTTGAAATTCTTATATAATTAGAAATAAAAACTTCCTTAACTTAGTGAAAGCCATATACACAAATCACTACAACTACGATACTTAATGAATAAGCTTAATAAATTCAAAAGCTCTATTAAGACAAGGATGTTCATTATCATTATTATTATTTAACATGATCAGAAGCCCTGGCTAAGATAAAAAGAGAGATGTAAGAATTAGAAGATAAGAAATAAAACTATTATCATTTGTAGATTATGTAAACATCCATATGGAAAACTTCACAGAATCAATAGCTAGTCAAAACTTACTCAACTAATAACATTTTTATAAAAAACAACTATATTATCTATTAAGAAGTCAAAATGAGTAAGATCCTTATAGATGAAAATTTTAAAAAGTGTCTTGAAAAATGTCATAAAAAGAATTAAAGTGTATAAATATACCTTGCTCACTGATGGACTAAAAACATTGTCAAGATTCACAATCTAGCAAACCTACAAGGTATTGTAGCTATAATATCCATAGTAGTCCAAGAAATCATATAGAAAACTATTTTTAAAAAGGAAAAATTAATAGAATCAAATTGATCATAAAATGTAATAAAAAATACTATTACAGAAATGGACATATAAACGTAGTCAAACTGAATAGAGTCAAACAGATTAGAGAAACCAGAATGAGATTCAGATATTTCAAAATCGGATATTTCTTATTTGGCAAAATTGTCATTCATTTAATTCTGAGAAAAATGATAGTTTATATTAAAAATGGCATTAACACAATTCATTAGCTATTTGGGGGAAAATAGATTACATCACACATAAAAAATAAGTACCAGGGTTTCAGTAATGGTGAAGTATTATTTATACCAAGCCTTCTACTGAAAAAGAGAAATGAAAATAGGTAGACAAATCATAATGATAATCTATTTAAAAGCACTAAAAAATAACCAAAGAAGAAAATGGGGAAATGTACCATTCCAAGAAAACAAAAAGGCAACAGAAGGTACTTAAGTTTTCCTCTTTCACTCTATACTTCTCATTTCTGCTTCTTACTGAAGGAGGCTGACCTGCATGTACATTAATAGCTCTCTCGTACTCTGAGAGAAGTTGACAGCTTTATATGTCTTTGTTTGTTTGTTTCTTGTCTTTTTGGCCACACAGTGCAGCATGTAGGATCTTAGTTCCCTGATAAAGGATCAAATCTGTGCTTCCTGTATCAGGAGTGTGGAGTCTTAACCACTGGACTGCCAGGGAAGTCTTGAGAAGTTGTTAGCTTTAAATGCATATTGTAGAAAGGATGTTTTTTAGAAGGAACCATAAATAAACCCCAGAAAAATTAGAAGAAAAATAATACAAATTAAAAGGAGAAATTCATAAAATAGCAAAATATTTTATTTTTAAACTAAAGAGAGTTAAGGAAACCAAGTTACTTTTCTTTAGAAAAACTTGTGTATTTCTTACATTAATATAGTAAAAAAGTGAGAAGGCACAAATAATACTATCAAGATTGTAAAAGTAATTAATATGTGTACATATTATTCTTAGTATCATATTATGTTACAGGCATTTAACACTTCATAAGAGAACTTTCCCTGGTAGCTCAATTCCTACAGGAGGGAAAAGAACCCTCCTGTAATGCAGGAGACCCTGGTTGGATCTCTGGGTTGGGGAGATCCCCTGGAAGAGGGCATGGGAACCCACTCCAGTATTCTTGTCTGGAGAACCCCCATGGACAGAGGAGCCTGGCAGGCTACAGTAAACGGGTCGCAAGGGGTCAGACATAACTAAGCACAGCACAAGGAAACTTTATGAAAATGTTGTCAATAAATTTGCAAATATAGATGATCTAGAAAGATACAATTTATCAAAACTAAACTAAGAAAATGTTAATACTCTTTTATCCAATACAGAAATTGAATCTGTAAATGAAAGTCTGTCTATAGAAAACTACAGATTCTGGTGGATTCGATGGGGTATTCTAACAAGTGAGGAAGAAGAAAGCCAATTTTACACAAACTCTTAGAGATGAAAGTAACAGAAACACTTAAGGCATTAAGTATTGTTAATAGTTTTTAAGAACATTAAAGAAAGTGAAGTCACTCAGTTGTGTCCGACTCTTTGCGACCCCATGGACTGTAGCCTACCAGGCTTCTCTGTCCATGGGATTTTCCAGGCAAGGGTACTGGCGTGGGTTGCCATTTCCTTCTCCAGGGGATCTGCCTGACCCAGGAATCGAACCCAGGTCTCCTGTATTGCAGGCAGATGCTTTACCCTCTGAGCAACCAGGGAAGCCCAAGAACATTAAAGCTACTACCAAAAACAACATATATATGAGAAATGCAAAAATTTTCACAAAAAATTAGCAAATTGAATCTAGCATTATATAAAAATTATAATTTATCTCAACATAGTTGAAAATACTTCAGGAATAAACTAGATTAACACCTGAAAGTTACTAAGTGGTCTTCATTACATTAACAGAATAAAGTAAAATTAACATATGATCCTCTTTGCCAGTTTGGAAAAGGCATCTGATATGGTTTGAAATTCATGTATGATTAAAAACAAAGCTGCTTTATAAACTAGAAATTGAAAGGCAATTATTTAATAAAGTAATAAAAGTTATAACTTTTAAACTGATAAAAGTTATCAATAAAGTTTACAGCAAATATCATACATAATGAAATATTGAAAATTTTCCCTTTTAGATGTAGAATGGGCTTAGTGCATAAAAGCAGGAAAAAAATAAGATGCATGACTTGAAAAGAAAGAAATAAAACTGTTATTATATTAGTCAATTTATTTAAAAATCTCTGTGAAGCTCAGAAATGAGTTAGAAGGACTAAAATGTGTTTAGTTGCATTGCTGGAGCAGTGTCACTATTAAAAAATCAATTGTATGTCTATATACAAGAAACATATAACAATAAAAGTCTAAAAGTCTGAAGCTATATTTTACCACAGGAAAAAATAAAAATAAAAATTACATAGAAGTTGGGAGAAAATTAAAATGACAGAAATAAAACATTGTATTATCTGTCTGGATAGTGTCATTTTTCCAAATTGATTTCTATGCTTAATGCAATTTCACTTAAAATTTGAGCATTTTTTGGTATTGTGTGGAAACTGGGAAACTAACTCTAAAATGTATATGGTCATGAAAAGTACTCATAATAGCAAGGCAATACTAAGGAGCAAGAAGAAAGAGTATTCATTCTACCAGTTGTTTAGTGAAAGTGAAAAGAAAGTGAAAGTCACTCAGTCGTGTCTGACTCTTTGTGACCCCATGGACTATACAGTCCATGGAATTCTCCAGGCCAGAATACTGGAGTGGGTAGCCTTTCCCTTCTCCAGAGGATCTTCCCAACCCAGGGATCCAACTCATGTCTCCTGCATTGTGGGCAGATTCTTTACCAGCTAAGCCACAAGGGAAGCCCAAGAATACTGGAGTGGGTAGCCTATGCCTTCTCCCAGGGACCTTCCCGACCCAGGACTCGAACAGGGGTCTCCTGCATTGCAAGTAGATTCTTTACCAACTGAGCTATGAAGGAAGCCCAATTATTTAAACTAATAGGTAAAAGGCTACAGTTATTAAAAAAGGGAGGTGTTAGCCTATGATTGACAAACCTTGCAGAGACTCAAAACTGACCCATCCCTAGTGGCTGCCCTGCTGTGTAGGGAGAATAGATGGTCTTTCAGTAAATGAGCAGTTTGGACAACTGTATGGGGAAAAAACCAAAGATTTGATCTCATGTCTTAAAATATGTATTAATACTATTAATTCCAGATAAATTGGAGATCTAAAGGGGAAATGCAGAAAATAATATTTCTGAGAAATAATATAAGAATCATTAGTGAAACAGAGAAAGAATTCTTAAACATGATACAGAAAAACACTAACCATAATGAAAAGTATATTAGACAATATTAAACCCGAGTTACTTAATTTACATCAATAGCACTTTTATAATAATAAAAAGGTAACAGAGCAGAAAATAAGATATTTTTGATGTATAATGAATCAAGACTTCATATCTAAATATTTTAAGGCACTTTAAAATTCAATAAAAGACAACCCAATAGAACAATGCACATTTGACTTCAAAATAAAGAAGAAAACCAATAACTGATAAACTTATGAAAAGTTCTTGAAATCTTAAGAAATCAGAGGAACGTGTATTAAATTCAAAATGAGATATAGCTACCTGTCTTGCAGAAGGTCTAAAATTAAAAGACAAATACCAAATACAGGCTATCATAGACAATGACGGTAATTTGTAAAAGATGTATTCCAAAAGGTCAGGAAAGCATAAAATATTTCGCAACTTTACCGATTTGAAGATGCACATTGAACGGTCCAAGTGTAAATTATAATATCATTTTGGATATTATCATGTACACATGATGGAACAGCCATACTATAGACACTATGTGGCCGTGAGAACAATCGTGCTACCACATCAACTCTACTGATCTGAATGGTTGTTAGGGATATATGGTCCAATTAAAAAAGAACACTGCAGAGGTACAATTTTGATTTAAAAACTATTTGAGTGCAACAACAACAAAAATATAAAAAAAATCAAATACATATAAATGTCCATAAGTACTTATGAGCAAGGGAAAAGGTGGATGAAGACACATCCAGGCTGTTAGCATGTTTCCTCAGGCAACAGATGTAGAAATTTCAGAGAAGGAAGAAATTATTAACTTTTTCTTTATATGTCTTCTATTATTTCCCAAAGAAATACAAATATGTAGCACTTCTATATTTTTAAAACAATGTAATAAAAGATAAAAAATAAAAACTAGAATAACTAAAATTATTTAAGCCAAACAAAACAGCTTCCATGTTCATGCTCTGGCAAAACATCATATGAGCAAGAACTTTACTGAGGACTAAAATTTCCCTTAGAATTAAACTCTCAAGAAGCATACTTTTTCTAGATTCTATAGCAGATCATGATAAATAGCAAGGATGCCTTGGGATAGGTTTGTTTGTTTAATGTGAATCACTGGTGCCTTTATACATGACTAATGCAGCCATGTGAAATTGATAGATTTTGTTATCTCAAAAAAAAATGGCATATTCTGAGGAATTTTTATAGCTGTTGAGTCTTTTTGATGACAGTTTTATTATATTTGGAATACTCAGAATGCTATGTCTGTATCTTTCATATTTTTATTATTACTTTTTAGTAAACATATTTAAACATTATCTTAACCTTTCTCAATTCTTGCTGGCCTGACCACAAAGAAAGCACTTTTTTTCAGAAATATGAAATTAAGCACTTATTTAAGGAGTTGCATGTTGATGATCATTTTCTTTTGTCACATCAAAACAGTGCTGGGCTGAGGAATTACATGAATGCCTTTGTCTTTCATGGGGAAGGCAATGGCAACCCACTCCAGCATTCTTGCCTGGAGCTCCCCATGGACAGAGGAGACTGACAGTTCACAGGGTGGCAAAGAGACACAACTGAAGCGACTTAGCTTGCATGTACACGTCTTCCTTCACTGGTAGTATGAAGTGAAAAAAGTGGAAGTTTGTGGCTAAGTAATATCCAACTCTTTGCAACCCCATAGACCACAGCCTGCCAAGCTCCTCTGTCCATGAAATGTCCCAGACACGAATAACAGAGTGGGTGGCCATTTCCTTCTCCAGAGGATCTTCCCAACCCAGGGATCAAGCCTGTGTCTCCTGCTTGGCAGGCATATTCTTTACACTGAGCCACCAGGGAAGCCCAGACCGGTAGCATAAGTTCAATTAAATGTGCTTTACCACAGCATAAAAAATTATTTTTTTCCCTTGTAATGACAGTTCTTACGGTGTACTCTCAGAAACTTTCAAATATACAATTCCAAATCATAATATTTTAAAGCATGCTGAGTTCATATTCCAAAGAACATGAGACAATCAAAGAAAAATGAAATAAAACTGTCAAAGCCTTTCACAAAAGGAAAAATGATGTATATTGAAGCAACGAGTTAAATGACCACTAAAAAATATGCTATTTTTTCAGTATAAGCCTTTTTTAATCCTAAAGGGATTTTGAAATCATATTAATAAAAAATTTATACTGTTCCATGGAAATATACAAATATTGCTGCTGTTTTAACTATATGCCAATAAAAGTTTAAAGGGTTAGGCAGGAATAAACAGATAACATATTACTAGATTATTCATGGAGCTGATCTGATTTTTGGTGGCTGTCTGAAAAATTCTTAGTTCTCCAAATTATTTCTGTTATTCTTCTAGCTTCCAACAATAGCAGCAGCTTATTACACTTCATTTAATAGTGAGATAACTGCATTTTAGAATAATATAAAACTGCTATATTTTAAGATCCATTGCAAAGTCATTTCCAGTCATTTGAAAAGAACAACAGTTTACTTATAAACTGTTTCCTTGATTCACCAAGGACACCAAGCATGTGAAACTCTTGTTTCTTCCCATCTTTGACTTCAAAAAGATGAAGAAAGATGAGAATTAATACAATTTACCATAATAAGACAGATATTTATCCTGTGAATCAGTTTAGTTTCACTAGATTAAATTTACGATAATGTAGTAAGCATAAGACTTCCATATCTTAACCCAGTAATTCTTACTTTTATCACACCTAATAGTCTTCTTTCAGCTCTTCATATAACCATCTCATGTATAATCTTATATCTATTTTCTAAACATATTTTCTGGTAATCTAGACTTCACTAAGGTTCTTGTCTAAATAAATATATTCTCTATTTATTGAATGTCATGACTAGTGGAGGTGATGAAATTCCAGCTGAACTATTTCAAATCTTCAAAGATGATGCTGTGAAAGTGCTACACTCAATAAACCAGGACATTTGGAAAATTCAAGAGTGGCCACAGGACTGGAAAAAGTCAGTTTTCACTTCAATCCCAAAGAAAGGCAATGCCAAAGAATTATCAAACTACCGCACAATTGCACTCATCTCGTACACTAGCAATGTAATGCTTAAAGTTCTACAGCGAAGAGGAACTAAAGAGCCTCTTGATGAAAGTGAAAGTGGAGAGTGAAAAAGCTGGCTTAAAACTCAACACTCAAAAAACTAAGATCATGGCATTCAGTACTGCCACTTCATAGCAAATGCATGGGGAAACAGTGAGACACTATTTTCTTGGGCTCCAAAATCACTGCAGACGGTGACTGCAACCATGAAATTAAAAGACGCTTACTCCTTGGGAAAAAGCTATGACAAACCTAGACATGGTATTAAAAAGCAGAAACAGTACTTTGCTGACAAAGTTCTGTATAGTCAAAGCTATATGCTTTTTCCAGTAGTCATGTTTGGGTGTGAGAGTTGACCATAAAGAAAGCTGAGAGCTAAAGAATTGATGCTTTTGAACTGTGGTGTTGAAGACTCTTGAGAATCCCTTGGACTGCAAGGAGATCAAACCAGTCCAAACTAAAGGAAATTAGTCCTGAATATTCATTGGAAGGACTGGTGCTGAAGCTGAAGCTCCAATACTTTGGCCACCTGATGCGAAGAACTGACTCCTTGGAAAAGACCCTGATGCTGGGAAGATTGAAGGCAGGAGGAGAAGGGGATGACAGAGGATGAGATGGTTGGATGGTATCACCGACTCAATGGACAAGAGTTTGAGCAAGCTCTGGGAGCTGGTGATGGACAGGGAAGCCTAGTGTGCTGCAGTCCATGGGGTCGCAGAGTCAGACACGGCTGAGCAACTGAACTGACTGACTAATGGAGAAATTGTCTTTAATGACAAAAGATCATAGACTATACACAAAAGCACTAATAAATAAATAATAACAATATAACACTTATCCTCCAGAAAGACAAACTCACCTATTCAAGGACTACACATGGACTGTGGTATTACAAAGTAATCATTACTACTCTGTAATGTGAGGACAGGTACATTTAGTGGTTGTGTAATTACAGAAGCTGGAGAGGTATCAAGTGAAGAGATGGGCTAGATGTCACCATAACCAGTAGCATGAACATACCCCAGCAGTGTGTACAGAACCTAAGTCCAAGAAACTTGGAAAGAGATGTTCACTAAAGCAAATGGGTAAGCAGCTGATGTAGAAATTGAATGGAGATGCCAAAAAAATCAGGAAATCAGAAGATGGGAGTAATTGCAAGCAGGTCGAGAGGAAAAAGAGGTTTCTGGTATAAAATGGCATATGGTTTGCAGCCTGTGATCCATCTGGTTTCAACTGTGCCCAAAACTATCTGTGAAGGCAAAGGAAAATCACCAAAGTCAGAACACTATAAAACAGGACTGACAATTTACCCATTACCAGTATCTATAAGGAATGTTCATAAACTACAGAGCTAAGAGAATTACATCAAAAATTGCAATAGTTATTCCAATCTTATTTGCCCAATTAAAAGTAGATAACGTATGCTCTCTTTGTTGCTTTTCCTGATTCAGAAATAAATCTTCATCAATCCAGAAACTAGGGAATTCTCTAATATCTAGGCACCACATTTTGAGATTCCTCTTCTCTCTTACAAAACCAATGACTATTACTAACATGCCTGTCTCTCTTTCTATATCTATTTGGAGACTATAAAATATAGAACACAACTAGTTAAGAATGTGTGTTGTGTATACATTTAGTGAGAAAGTTGTCTACAGAGATTGTATAACATCCTAGAAGGTATAATCTTTACAAACAAAGTGTTAAATGGAAAGATACTCATGAGAAAGAACTCAGAACAATGAATACTCTTAGGTTTTGAAAGCATCATTTATGCAGAGTGCTGCAAAATTCACCAGTGAAGTATGGGCAATCCTATTTCGGAACAGCAGCACCTTACTGGCACTTACTCAGTTGCTGAGCTGTGTCTGACTCTTTGCAACCCCATGAACTGTAACACACCAGTCTTCCTGTCCTTCACTATCTCCTGGAGTTTCCTCAAACTCATGACCACTGAACCAGTGATACCATCCAACCATCTCATCCCATGTCACCCCTTGTCCTCTTGCCCTCAATCTTTCCCATCATCAGGGTCTTTTCCAATGAGTCAGTTCTTCGCATCAGGTGGCCAAAGTATTGGAGCTTTAGCTTCAGCATTAGTCCTTAAAATGAATATTCAGGATTGATTTCCTTTAGGACTGACTGGTTGGATCTCCTTGCAGTCCAAGGGACTCTCAAGAGTCTTCAACACCACAGTTCGAAAGCATCAGTTCTTCAGCTCTCAGCCTGTTTTATGGTTCAACTCTCACTTCCATACATGACTACTGGAAAAACCATAGCTTTGACTAGATCAACCTTTGTCGACAAAGTAATGTCTCTGCTTTTTAATATGCTGTCTAGATTGGTCATAGCTTTTCTTCCAAGGAGCTAACGTCTTTCAATTTCATGGCTGTGGTTACTGTTCACAGTGATTTGGAGCCCAAGAAAATTAAATCCATTACTCTTTCCACTTTTCCCCCATCTATTTGCCATGAAGTGATGGGACAAGATGCTGATAACAGTTTTTTGAATGTTGAGTTTTAAGACAGCTTTTCACTCTCCTCTTTCACCTTTATCAAGAGGCTCTTTAGTTCCTCTTCACTTTCTGCCATGAGTGGTATCACCTGCATATCTGAAATTGTTGATATTTCTCCCAGCAATCTTGATTTCAGCTTGAGATCCAGCCTGGTTTTTCACATGATTTATTCTTCATTAAATAAGCAGGGTGATAATATACAACCCTGATGTATTCTTTTCCCAGTTTTAAACCAGTCCACTGTTCCTTGTTCACTTCTAACCATTGCTTCTTTTTCTGCATGCAGGTTTCTCAGGAGACAGAAAAGGTGATCTGGTATTCCTGTCTCTTTAAGAATTTTCCACAGTTTGTTGTGATCCACACAGTCAAAGGCTTTAGCATAGTCAATGAAGCAGATATAGATGTTTTCTTGAAATTCCCTGGCACTTATTCAAAAGCTATTGGGCTAAGAATTATGTGCATCAACTGGCTTTCTCTTTATAGTCCTGGGAAAGAATTCTGCCAGTGTGCAAGTTTATAGAGGAACAATGACAGTCCAATCAATGGAATTTAGGACATCCAAGAGAAGATCATGAAAAGTAAACGTTTTCAGTAATGCATTCACTGAAGTTACTTATATCACATCAGCGAGACACAGTTCCATATACACGTTAGCAACTATTGGCAAATTTCTAATATTCTAACACTGAGAATGAAATATACCATGCCTGGAATGCTACATCAATTCTCACTAGGCCACTGAGAGTGAGAGTGATCTGAGCATGAAAATAAGGCAGCAGTTTCACATATTTATTTGAAAATATATGATTGCTACACCAGGTAATAGCTAATTCATTATTTTCATTTTGAAATGGTGAATGTCAGGGTGAAATTTTGGAAGCAGAGTGGGAGAGCATAAGCATAAGGTCTGTTTGCCTTCTTCACGAATAATATTGATTGCACTGTGTGGTTTTTAAGGAGGGGTGTGAAAGCAATAGGAGTTTCAAAACTGAGCTTGTTAACAGCAGAGTAAAAAAATAAGGATTAACTGTTTGGTGGTTCGTATGCATGACAATACACATCTGGTTGTATAACCTTTAGTAGGTTTGCTAGAACACCAGTTACACCTAAAACTCCTCTTGATATTTCATAGCCGTTCTTTGATAAAAGCTTTTGTGAGACGGAGACTTTGCTCTGCATCAGCTCATATTTTTTCTGATCCCTCAAGACTTTATGCCCAGATAACTTCTTGTTCGGCTCTATTGATTTACGGCCAAGCCTCTTTTGGCCAAGTACCTATCCACGGTGCTCAAATCCAGTCTCCTTTTTGATCTTGCCCTACATCATCTGTGATGCTTTTTCTATCTTAGTGGAACTTTCTTGGTTGAGGCTTTGGAACAATATAGCCTCTTTTCCTATTTTATCAACTGTACTTGCCCCACGACCACCCCTCACCACCTGCCCTGTGGCTGCTCAAGCCACATGATCCTTCTTGCTCTCAATTCAAATGAGGCTATTGCTTGAATTTACAAATTTAGTCGGGATGTTAAACAGGCAAAGCCACAAAGACAAAACAAATCGCTAAATATCATACCCTTTGCAGTTTTGATTTTGTTCCCATTGCTTGATTTTCACATGTAGAAATCTGATGCCAATGGGAACCCAGGCCAGAAAGTGAATCGAACACTGAGGTTTCTTTGGGGACAGATTTTAAAAAAATGTAAACAGATGTAATTAAAAGATTGCAAAATGTGTTAGACATGTGAGCAGACACTGGGTCATAAAAATAATTATTTTCAGGTTCTTATTGCCTAAAATAGTCAAAGCTAATTTATTTGGGAGTACTTAAGATGGTTTTAAGAAAACTTCTTTTTATTGCTGTATATTCTGGGAAATGTGCATTTCTTCACTGCATATTGAGAAAATTTTCAACAGTCATGTGGCTGCCCACATCTGAGTTTAAATCTTCATGTGTGAAGTCTTCACATCTGGAGATCTTTAGAAGACCTAACTGCCCTCTAACAACTTCACTGTCTATCACTCTCTTTGTAGCTCTTCTCATTCTCCAACAACATATGTGGCTCAGGTAAAGTGTAGATGTGAAAACTTATACATAGGGACTGAAGGTCTCTGATTCTTCAAATTACCTTAAAACTTCTAGACCTAACTTCACACTGAGTTTCAGAGCTTCAGTCAGTTCAGTTCAGTCGCTCAGTCACGTCTGACTCTTTTCAACCCCATGGACTGCAGCATGCCAGGTTTCCCTGTCCATCACCAACTTCTGGAGGCTTACTCAAACTCATGTCCATCAAGTTAGTGATGCCATCCAACCGTCTCATCCTCTGTCGTCCCCTTCTCCTCCTGCCTTCAATCTTTCCCATTATCAGGGTCTTTTCTAGTGAGTCAGTTGTTCATATCAGGTGGCCAAAGTATTGGAGTTTCAGCTTCAGAATCAGTCCTTCCAATGAATATTTAGGATTGATTTCCTTTAGGATAGAGTGGTTGGATCTCCTAGTAGTCCAAGGGACTCTCAAGAGTCTTCTCCAACACCACAGTTCAAAAGCATCAATTCAATATCACAGTAATCCAAGTCTATGCCCTGATCAGTAACGCTGAAGAAGCTGAAGTTAAATGGTTCTATGAAGACCTACAAGACCTTCTAGAACTAACACCCAAAAAAGATATCCTTTTCATTATGGGGGACTGGAATGCAAAAGTAGGAAGTCTAGAGATGCTTGGAGTAATAGGCAAATTTGGCCTTGAAATACAAAATGAAGCAGGGAAAAGGCTAACAGAGTTTTGCCAAGAGAATGCACTGGTCATAGCAAACACCCTCTTCCAACAACACAAGAGAAGACTTTACACATGGACATCACCAGACGGTCAATACCAAAATGATGGAGAAGCTCCATACAGTCAGCAAAAAAAAAGGCCGGGAATAGATTGTGGCTCAGATCATGAACTCCTTATTGCCAAATTCAGACTTAAATTGAAGAAAGTAGGGAAAACTACCAGACTATTCAGGTATGACCTAAATCAAATCTCTAATGATTCTACAGTGGAAGTGACAAGTAGATTCAGGGATTGGATCTGATAGACAGAGTGCCTGAAGAACTATGGATGGAAGTTCGTGACATTGTACAGGAGGCAGGGATCAAGACCATCCCCAAGAAAAAGAAATGCAAAAGAAGCAAAATGGTTGTCTGAGGAGGCCTTACAAATAGCTGAGAAAAGAGAAGCTAAAGGGAAAGGAGAAAAGGAAAGATATACCCATTTGAATGCAGAGTTCCAAAGAATAGCAAGGAGAGATAAGAAAGCCTTCCTCAGTTTCAGAGCTTGTGTAAGGTTAATTTACTATTCTGTCTTACTGCTGAACTGATGTTTTTGTTTGTTTAATGTGAGTGGTCTTTCTAATCCCATTAAGTGGAAACAAAGTTTACAAATGTAAATCCATTTTACTTTGATTTAGTACTTTTGCAAGACTAGGCTTCACAAATCAAGGCGTGAACTTTGACAGCAGGCTAGTTTCAAAAGGTGTTTTCCCCCCACCTTTGAGAGAAGAAGACTAAGACCTTTTTTAAGGGATTCTTTTTTTCTCTTTTAAAGATAAACATTGAGACTGTGGGAGGTTGAGAGGATCAGGGACTTGGCAGACACTTTTTGTCCACAAGTAACTGGTGAACCTAAAATCCTGAGGTCCTGCAGGTGGAATACAATCTGTGGGATTATTCCTATTGTTGTTCTACTGTTAAATCAAACCCCTCTCTTTGAAGGGAAAAATTAGCTTGGAATCTCTGTGAGGCCCTGAGGATGAAATTTTGTATGAGTCAGAGGATCTGGGGTGAGCCATAATCACTTTGACCCCCACTTCTCACAGGCACCAAATAATAGCAATGATGGCTGCCATTTATTGAACAGTTGGAATGCTTTGGTTTCTTCTCATTTCTATTTCTAATTTCCACATGAGTTTCTGAAAGAATTAATTTAGTGAGATGTACATGGAAATGCCTGCCATGATATCTAATGTTCTTGTGAAAATTAAGTGGAAAAATTTATGTAGAAACCATCTGAAACTGAAGTTATTCTCTCTGGAAAGGACTCTTGGCCATCCTTCTTGAAATCAATTACATAGCTATTTTTTTCATAATTCAGTTACTCTCAGGGAAAAAGAAGTTGTTTAAAGATTAGAAGTCTTAATAAGCAATAAGTCAAACTAAGAATCTATAGAGATATTTATGTCTCCCCTAAGTGCGTGCTAAGTTGCTTCAGTTGTGTCAGACTCTTTGCGACCCCTTGGATATAAACCGCTAGGCTCCTCTGTCCATGGGATTCTCCAGGCAAGAATACTGGGGTGGGTTGCCCTCCTCCAGGGGATCTTCCCAACCCAGGGGTGGAACCCATGGTCTTTTATGTCCCCTGCATTGACAGGCAGGTTCTTTACGACTAGCGACAACTGGGAAGCCCCAAAGTAACAACTTGGAAAATATCAATGTAATACTTTGATGAATAATCTTAAGAAGAAATTATGGAATTAAGATACTTAAAGTCTAGTGGGAAAAAAACTTACATTTGTTTCTGGGACTCAATAAACCCATCACTATTTATAAGAATGAAAACAACAGTAACTTAATTGACATGCTCATTAACAAGTAATACTCATTAAAGTGGGTGATACATAGTTTTCTAAAGATATTTTTATGCTCTTATTCCAAGAAGTCTATGGCTCAAAATTATTGTCTTTTAGTATACACCTTGAAAGTAATGATAATTTATCACACACATACACACACACACATGAAGAGAAAGAGAAAGCAAAGATAAACTTACATCCTCAAACCCAGACATGAGAGAAATGTTATTTTAAAATTTTCTACAACTTCTTTTCTGACCCTGAGACTAAAATTTCAATTCTCATGATTCTTGAATGTTTCTTACTTCTAAAGCTCCCCCCCCCACCCCCGCCCCCAGAGTCAGGCCTTGGGGAACATTCATTGATATTACTGTTTGGTCGTCTATTCCCTCGTTTGCAAAACCACTTCATATCTGTTGTTTCTATGCCAGGCTTGAGAGAAAGAAAGTGAATGCATTCGTCTTCCTTTCACATCTGGGATCTTATTGCTTCTCAGGTGAGGCCAGAAAACACAGTTTATTTCTGCTTTCTGTTTCTGCTATTATCCCTTATGCTGTTCAAAACTTGACAATCTCCTTTAATCAAGCAAGGGAGAGAGAAAAATGATACTGTGGTATAGTATGTATAATTTTAATGTAGTATGTAAAATTTAGTATCTCTGTGGTAGGGTGATATAATAGTCCACAAATATATTTAGATCCTGTTCTCCAGAATTTATGAATGCTACCTTTTACAGAAAAGGGCATTTTGCAGGTGTGATTAAGTCAAGGATCTTGAGTTTTGGGACTGTGTATTTTGCAGAAATAGATAACCAAACTAGAAGTTGATATCATGGACAGTGGCTTTGGGGCTGGTCAGTAAGGATACCATTGGTGGGGCTCGAATTGTAGGGATGAGTGCTCTTGCAACCTGGAGGAGATTTGTGTTACATGTTGGTGGAACAATTGGCAAGATGGTTACTGGCTATAAATTGGAAGACGGAAAAAGGGCTTAATACATCTGTGATCTAGATAAGGTGATTTTCAGGCAGAATGTTAAAAGTATAACGTACCTTTTTAAAATCATCTTTGATAAAATATTTCAAGAGAGATGTACTAAGGAAGGAAATGTTGAACTTTTGAGCAGACTTTCAGTTCAGTTCAGTTCAGTTGCTCAGTCATGTCCGACTCTTTGCGACCCCATGAATCGCAGCATGCCAGGCCTCCCTGTCCATCAGACTTTAGAAGAATTGAATATAATTGCTTTAAAATATGTTGGTTTCTGCCACAAATCAACATGAGTCAGGATAGGTATACATATGTCCCTCCCTCTTGAAACTCCCTCCCACCCCTCTAAGTTGTCACAGGGCACCTGGTTGAGCTCTCTGTATCATATAGCCACTTCCTACTAGCTATCTATTTTACATGTGGTAATTTATATATTTCAATGCTACTCTCTCAATTCATCCTACCCTCTCCTTTTCCCACTCTGTTCCACTGTGGTGGATGAACCTAGAGCCTGTTATAAGGAGGGAAGGATGTCAGAAATATCATATATTGATGAAAATATATGGTATCTAGAAAAATGCTAAAAACCTAGTTATAGAGCAGAAATAGAGACACAGACATAGAGAACAGACTTTGTAGACTCATGACCTATTTCATAACTGGAAGTATGTACCTTGACCAGTTTTACCCATTTTACCCGCCCCTGACTCCTACCTTTGGCAACCACTAATCTGTTCTCTGTATCTATGATTTCAGTCTTTTTGTTTGTTGGTTTGTTGCAGTTTCACATGCGAGTGAGATCATGTGTTATCTGCAGTTCTCTGTCTGACTTATTTCACTTAGCATAATGCCTTCAAGGCATAATGCCTTTCATCCATATTGTTGCAAATGGTAGGATTTCCTTATTTGTTATGGCTGGATAATATATATATTACATAGTATATACATTATATATATTATACATATTATATATTATATTATATGCAATATATATACATTAACAATAGAAATATATATATATATATATATATATATATATATATTTATCCACTCATTTGTCAGTGGAACTTAGTTGTTTTCCTGTCTTGGCTATTGTGAATAATGCTACAATCAACATAGGATTTATATGTTTCTTAGTTGGTGTTTTTGTTTCTTTCAAATAAATATCTTGAAGTGGAATTGCTGGATCATACTGTGGTTCTTTTTTTTTTAATTTTGACAAGTCTCCATACTGTTTTCCATAGGTTTGTACCAGTTTACATTTCCGCCAGCAGTGCACAAGCCCCACGTTTCCTGACATATATTCTTATGTATTCCTTATCAAAAACTGAAAAATATGAGACAAATTAACCTACCACAGTTTTGTTGACACTAGTAGAAGGCATAAGGCTCTTAGATTAGAGCTAGAAGATAGGTCATTACTCTCAACAATAGTTTGTGACCAGGAGATGAGCATTGTTGTGCTAGTTGCACACATCTCAATCTCATAAGATGAAGAGGGCCGTGTTACACGTGCACATACAGCAGATTATGTTACAAGAAAGTAACTCCAAGCTAATGGAACCCAAAACTTTTACCATGGGCAGTAAACCTGCTTGCTGTTGCTCTGCAGAAAGACATTAATTTTATTATACTGGCCTTTTGCTCAGAAAAAGACACTATATCTGTTTTCCAAGGCTATTCATTATACAGCTGTCCTTGAAAAGACAGTTATTGCAAAGGCAGTTAGTGCCTCTATTCAAAGGAAGTGCAGAAAGGGACCCATGGGGAATTGTCTCTCAGAAATTACTTCGTTATTAGCATAGATTTCTGTTTGTTTCAGTACTAGATATATTCCTTTGCATTGTTAAAAAAAAAAAAAATGTCAATTCAGTTCAAGGATTATCTCCTTCCCTGAGGTACTGCAGGCTAAAATCTTGCCTCCTCCACTCTTAGAGTAAGGTGGCAGGTTCTGGCTCAAAGAAAGCTCATCTTTTCCCCTTTTTATATACTTACTCCCCACTTTGAGGGGTAAGGTGGAGGAATAGGGAACTAAGGTATCAGTAAGAGATGCCCCTGGCTTCACTCTGGCATTGACTGGTCTCATCTTCTCCTAGTATTTTATATTGACATGAGGTTTGAAGACATTTTAGCATGTTGCCCCAAACTCCTTTCCCTCTTCAAAGGATAGCCCTGACTCTCTTTGACAATGCAAAGATTTAAAATCATCACCCTTTCTCTGGTATGAACATCAATTCAAATGACATCTATGACCTCTTGAGCAGCAATGCTGCTCACACTCATCACTAACCTTCACGTTTCTTTACACGTAACATCAAGAACTCTTGCCATCCTCTCTTGTACCCTTAAAAAACTGAAGACAGCTGTGTCAGGAATAAGGTTGCTCTATATCTTTCCCAGATCTATTTCACCATGGACCCTTCAAGACCAAAATTATTTCAGGCTTTTCAGCTCTCCTCAAATCCATCAACTGAAATCCAACATCAATCACAAGCTGTTTCCTCCATTAATACCTGTGTTCTTTGTTGTCAGTGTGAGAAAGGATCACTTATAACATTTGTTAAAATTCAGATGTCCAGCTCCCAAGCATAGAGATTTTGTTTCAAGAGTTTGAATGCTGAACAAGTTTTCACATGATTCAGATCATGACTTTGATACATAGGTCATTCTATTCTCTCTCCCTTATCATCATGAGTAGCATTGCTCAAAACAGAGCAAATACTGTAGAAACAGTGTAATGTATTGGAAAGAGCATTGGCTTTCCCGTCAGCCAGATGTGCATTCAGATCCTGGTTCTGTTAGTTATTAAAACTTTTTTTTCTTTTTGAAAGGAAATAGATCTTCAGTGACATCTAAGAGAAATTAACTTGTACATGTGCCTTAAAATATGATAAGAATAAATGTCTAGTTTTCTGTAAAGAGTGAGATAATAAATATTTTCAGCTTTTCAGTAAATAAGCAGGCAATTAGATCTCTGTCACAACTACCCAGCTCTACTGTTGTAGCATTAAAAACAGCCATAGACAAAAGTGAGCAAATGAGAAGGGTTGTGGTCCAATAAAACTTTATTGACAAAATCAGAGGCTGACCAGACTTGGCCTGTGGGTTGTAGTTTATTGTCCCCTCTGTAGAACATGAAAGTGATACAACTAAATTTGTGAATATGTAAATTTTAACCCATAATTTGGTGATCAATTTTACAATTGCTAATTAAGTTTTTCTAAAAGAAACCTTGAAAAGGACTTGATTCTGTGAAAAGGTCACATTATGGAGAAATTCACCACCACTGGGCTAGATTTTACATCTCTAACTGTTACTAACTGCAATAACTTCTTTATGATGGAGGGTCCGCTATCTTTAAAAGATTTGTGGTAGAGTGGATTACTTGTCCATTCTTTATCCATGTAACTGAATTATAAATCTGTACTCTTTGGCATGTAACATTCACTGCTTTCCTATAGTTGGTAGAGCAGACTTACTCAGATTTTTTTTTTTTAATATTGATCTTTAATCAGTGAGGTATTAGCAATTGTGACACTAAGAGAAGTTTGTAAACTGTAGCATGAATGGCCCTGCATTTCAGAGCACATACACAAAGAGGACACACTTAGGCTAGCCTTCTGGTCCCATGAAGTGAAAGAAAGAAAGTGAAGTCTCTCAGTTGTGTCCGACTCTTTGTGACCCCATGGCCTGTAGCCTACCAGGCTTCTCTGTCCATGGGATTTTCCAGGCAATAGTCCTTGAGTGGATTGCCATTTCCTGCTCCAGGGTATCTTCCCAAACCAGGGATCGAACCCAGGTCTCCCGCATTGTAGACAGACACTTTATCATCTGAGCCACCAGGGAAGCCCATAAGGAGGCTATCAAACATGTGGGGCAGAATCATCCCTTGCTGAACCTGGCTGGCTTTAGAAGCATGAGTGACTCCAGTTATGACCAGTAGAACCATCCAAACAAGCCCAGCTTAAACAGCCTTCAACAGCATGCAGCTAAGTGGGAATAAGTGATTCCATGTATCAAGCCAGTTCCATTTCAATAATTTGAATTTTTTTGGTGGTTTCCTCTTTTTTGAGGTACCTTTTTCCTGCCTCCCCTGACAGTTTCAGTCCCTTCCATCTACCCCTCCAAAAAAAGAAAGTAGTGAGAAGGAGGGATTATTTGGGTTCTGATCTCCTTAGGCAGTTGGAAAGGGAACAGAAACCAAAATAATCACTGGAAGTGACAGAGACTGACAATCAAGAAGTATCTGGTGGAATAAGAAAGATGATAGAGAAAAGAGAAGAAAGGGGAGGCACCAGAGGCCATCTTCCACACTAACCTTCCTGTTAAGAGGGGCTCAAGGAGAGTCTCAAACATTAGGAAGTGCAGGTCCTGAAGAAAGAAGGTGGTGTTTGAGCCTCAGGGATGAGTAAATCAAGGAAAGGGGGCTACATCTCTCTTTGTAGAATAGGATACCCTCACCTTAGGGGCAGCAGCTTTATGGACTGTAGACACTTTCATAACTCTAGGCAACATACAGAAAGCAGGCTTTTTCATGATATTCTTGGTATGGATGACCCATCAGGGCACTGCCAAGTGGAATGACACTGACAACAAAGAAAAATGAGGCCTTCTCAGCTCAGAGACAAATTAATTTCCGGATCAAGAAGTAGAACTGACCAACTGTAAGATTAGAAGGCACCAGGTACTTCTTTTTATCCAGGTATCGTATCCGAGCTTTGGGAACCTTTTCTACTATCACTGGAATTGGCCCAGGTATTTCTTTGGTATTCTCTCACTCTCAGATGCTTGCTCTTTGAAAAAAAGCTATGACCAACCTAGACAGCATGTTAAAAAGCAGAGACATTACTTTGCCGACAAAGGTCGATCTAGTCAAAGCTATGGTTTTTCCAGTAGTCATGTATGGATGTGAGAGTTGGACTACAAAGAAAGCAGAGCACCGAAGAATTGATGCTTTTGAACTGTGGTGTTGGAGAAGACTCTTGAGAGTCCCTTGGACTGTAAGGAGATCAAACCAGTCCATCCTAAAGGAAATCAGTCTTGAATATTCATTGAAAGGGCTGATGCTGAAGCTGAAATTCAAGTACTTCGGCTAACTGATGCGAAGAACTGACTCAATGGAAAAGGCCCTGATGCTGGAAAAGATTGAAGGTAGGAGGAGAATGGCATGACAGAGGATGAGATGGTTGGATGGCATCACGGACTTGATGGACGTGAGTTTAAGCAAGCTCCGGGAGTTGGTGATGGACAGGGAAACCTGGTGTGCTGCACTCCATGGGGTCACAAAGAGTTGGATATGATTGAGCAACTGAACTGAACTCTCAGAGCCACATTTTTGCATCAGATGCTCTTCTTTATACAGGAACTCCTTCCTCCTGGGAACTGGGCTGGGCTGAGGCTGGGGGTGGGGGCGGGGATAGATGTGGGGTGGGGAGATAGGACAGCGAAGGTAGGGGTGAGGGGGAGGCAGCTGCAAGAGCAATGATTTGAATTTTTAACAAATGTTTATATGATTCTGATGTAAGTTATACATTGGGCCTTCTATTTTTTCCTCCCATTCAGTTTTGGGATGGCTTTTAACTACAACATGATTTTGTTCAGAATTAACTGATAAAGGGCTGATGTCATATGTATTTCACAGTCAGACAAACAGGCAGACATATACACCCAAAACAGGTCTACTGGATTAGAACTTGCATGGAAATTTTCTTTTATTTCCTTAATGTTTTTTCCCCAAACTCCATTGCTGGTTTCAGAAAATGATGCTAGAGCTGTAGCCAAGAACCAAATGAAATGATACATGCCAATTGAAAATTTAGAAGTCATAAGAAGCCACTAAAGGATTCTAAGCAAAGATAGTTCATATTTATATTGTGCTTTAAATTTTTAATATTATGTTAGATGTGCCAAAGTGCAATTTATTTTCTATGAAGTAATAATTTTTTTAATTTTTGCCCCAAATATGTTAATAGATGAAAAAACAAACAAACAAACAAACAAAAACAATAAAATTTACAAACTCAGGCCTGTAAAGCAACCTAGATTTTTCCAGTTTAGAACTTAGTCTCTTTCAGGTTAGCTAGGTAAATCAAAGGCTCTCCAGCTACCCTATTTTTCCTATTCCCCCATCACCTTTCTCTCTCACCTCACTTTAGTAGATATCTGTTGTTCAGTCACACAGTCATGTCTGACTCTTTGCAACCCCATGGACTGCAGCACAACAGGCTTCCCTGTCCTTCACCATCTCCCAGAGCTTGCTCAAAGTCAGGTCCACTGAGTTGGTGATGCCATCCAATCATCTTGTTCTCTGTCGTCCCCTTCTCCACCTGCCTTCAATGTGAGAATTAAAAGAAAAAAAAAGAAAAAAAAATTATAAGAGTGGGATAAGAGGGGCCTCTGTTTCATGAGCTACCCTCTCAATTCTTTCTAGTCTCGCCTAGTGATGTACCATTCCATTTCGTCTGTAGCATCTGCTGCTATGGCCCATGATCATCTCACAGTCTTTGGTCAAAAGGGAACTAAATACTTTCCCAGTCTCAATTACATGTGTCTTCAGATCTCCAGGCTACCTATTATCACTTTAAAATGCAAACAGGAGCTTGTGAACTGATTCTATTTACATGCACACCATGGGGAACTAGAGTCAAAGGTTATCTTGGGCCCATTTTCTCTAATTAAATACACCACAATGCTGGAGTTGCTCTTTGAGGTTGTATCTTTCCAAAGTTCAAACATAAAGGGAAATCCAGCTTCTGCTTTTAGCTCGGTTTGACAATTATTAAGAAGACAGAATCTAGGATAATGCCTCTCAAATTCCAACATGCATATGAATCACCTAACAATCTCTTTAAAATGCAGATTCTTACACAGTAGGTCTGGATTGGAGCCCCCAAATTTTTACATGAACAAGCTTCCAGTAAATGCCAATGTTGCCAGTCCATGAACTGCATTGCGAGATATGGGATAACATTAAATACTAAAGCTTTTGTAGACTGGAAGGCAGAGTTAAAGTTTGAGGAAAAGCTTTGAGCTAGCTTAGCATTCTCTAAACTGGCCTCGCCAATTTTTTAGAGCACTGTAACTTTCTCCCCTGCTGCTGCTGCTGGTGCTAAGTCCCTTCAGTTGCGTCTGATTCTGTGCGACCCCATAGACGGCAGCCCACCAGGCTCCCCCGTCCCTGGGATTCTCCAGGCAAGAACACTTTCCCCCCTAGCAATTCCAAAACGTTGTGAATTAATATTCGAGGTAACCTTCATCAGCATCACTGTGTATTGATATTGCTTTCTGTTTCCCTCAACTCTCTGAAACGACTCTCTATCTAATTCTTTGGGCACTTTGTTGGCCTGATCCAGTGGGACAACAAATGTTCTCAAGAAATGTATGATGAATGATCTGTGTTCTCAGTTTAGGTGTGCAAAATATGCCACTACCTGTACCAAACCTCTGAGTGTTATATGTATTAAAAAAAAAAACAAAACTGGGTCCACATCAGCTTGTTTCCTTTCATTTGTAATATAGAGGATCAGTAGCCAATGGCACTTTCTGGTTACTGGATTAAAAAAAAAAATAGATTATTGAGAGTTCTTTCTCCTCTCCACTCTCATCCTGTACCCTTTGCCTCATACTATTCATTGGCCAAGTGTTGAAGAGCAGAAACTAAGATGTCATAATCTATGATTGAATTTTGTTGCAGCATATATTTACGAGAGTATAATTCTTCTCAAAAGTCCACATAATTTCTGTTTCTCTTAAACAATTTTAAAAAGTATAATATAATGGAAAATTTTGGAATCTACCCTGGTCCTAGAAATGCAGCCTTTTTCTAAATATCAAATTAATTATTATATTCTAGCTTTCAATGAAGAGGAACTGGTCCAAAAATCAAAAGTACGTTTCTAAGGTAAAATTTGCAACAGAACATGTTAAGACCATGGTTTTAAATCTATTCAATCATTATTATATTAGTTTTCAACTTTATATAACTCCATTTGGTTCCCTGAATGCTACATTTGATTTTAAGCTCTAGTTGAAAATGAAATATAGAATTCTTTTGCTTTATCTAGAAACATCAGTAACTCAAATTATCCAAGACAAATTACTGGTATTCAGTCTTTTTTGAATAATGTGTGATTACAGACAATATATATTTATTAATGTATAAAACATGGAAAGTTTTAGCTTCAGACTATGAACTTGCAAAAAAATTATAAAGGACTGAATATAAGGGGGAGTTATGGAAAATATTCGGTCACTTTAATTATAGGTTTAAATGCCACAAATGCTGTAATAATACTTTTTAAATTTATAAACAACAAAATCACTCTATAAACATTAAACCAAATATCTCTTTAAAGTAAAGACATATTTACTTCTTTTTTTCTCCCTGAGTATCATTTATAGATTGATAAAAATGAAGTGAAAAGTAAATGCTTCCCTAGAGGCAGGAAATATACCCTCCATGCAAGGGCAGTTCTGAAAATTGTAACCACAATTCCTCCCAATTTTTTGCTTTTTCCTCTCTATAACTGTTAATTATAATAAAGCATACCAAAATGTTTTCCTTGAATGATAGCCTTGGTCTGCTATTATGTTTTTATTAATATCTTACCTTATTTCATTTATTATTATGAGGATGAGATAATTTGGGGATCTCTTTTTCCACTATTCAATGTTATTTTCAGCAACAGATTATTTTCTGTTATTTGACAGTATTCTTAAAACCACCTACTCATTCATGTTTAATGTGGTCAGACCTCTGTGGTGAACTAAAGACCATCATTACTGTTTGTTTAGTGTTTACATTTTGTTTAGCAGGGGTTTCATATTAGTGGCTACTCTGGGAGATGTACCTCAGATAATTATGGCAGAAAAGCAGCAAAGGGAAGGCTGAATGAAGCAACCCTAGGCTGGAATTCTCGATCGTGCCTGCAAGTGAACAAAAATTTTCATTACACTCACCTCTTTCTCCACACTATCTCTTAAATAAGAACTTTTTTTCTTTTTACAATGGACCGAAAATATGTGTTTAGTCTTTTGTTGATTTTGTATGTTGTGAAAATAGTTTCATTGAATACTTAGTTATATTATTCTTAGGTTCTACTTGTTTGAAGCTCCCCTTTGTTTATTTATTAAAAAAAAATATTTTATGTAGACAAAGGTGCTGTGGCTATGCCCTGGGATCCTTAGACAGTTCTCCCATTAAAGTTATCTTTCTGTTTGTGACATGATAGCTTAGCAGAACTCAGTAGGCCATTAGGAAAATAAGCAAATTCTTATCTGGAAGTCATTAACTAGAATCAGTCATTCTCTTTTTCTCTCTTGCCTGGAAGTTGGTTCTTTTCACATCCTGGAAAAATATTTTGATAGAGAATTAAGTGCTGGTTAAAGGTGAGTCTGTGGCAGAGGGACTGGAATGGGGAGGGGACTAAAACTACATTTGTCTCTGTGCTCACTGAGGGGCGTTAACAAAGACAAGGTCAGTGACCAGCTGCTGGCATTGTCATAGCCTACTGCTTAAATTTTTACATAGACTATGTACTTGTTGATCAAGTTTAAAAACTGAGTAACATTATAATATAAATTGTTTAGTGATTCATTGGGTTGCAGAGGCATCGTGTTTTAGAATCTGTATTATTTCATTATGTCCAGGAGGACCGATTGAGAGTCTGAGGCCATCTAATGGATGGGTCCAGGGCTCTGTGGTGTTTTCCTGGAACATGTATGATCTATGACCACACTGTTGAGTGGTGAACTTCCACCAGCCCCCACAGAGATTCTGTCCCCACGCCCAGGCTATGCTGAGCTCCAGGGAGAAGATATGCAAGGTTAGAGCCAGCAGTTTTGTTGGCTAATAGTTCCCCCAACAGCTCCAAGATATGAAAAAGACAAGTGAAGGGGACAGTTTGAAAGGACCTTTCCCTCCCCTTTCTGACAATATCCTGGGATATGCATCATCTCTGACCTTAGCTATCCTCTGAGGGAAAAGCCCAGAGAGTGGGGGTTTATAGTGATTTGTGTTCAGTCCTGTGTATCAGAAAAATCAAGAATAATGTGTCCTTCAGATATAATCAATATCATTGAAATTAAATTACAGAAACCTTAATAAGATTGTGCTTGTTACTTATAAGTGCACTCTAAGTATTACTGCTAATGCATACACCATTAAAGGGAAAAATTAAAAGAGAAAAAAGTGTCCTCAGATCAGAAAATAGGACTATGAATTTGAGTTTGAGACTTCCTAAGTTAAGACCATATCTTTGAGGTCCAGATTATCTATGTAAAAAATGTTCTGGTTTTATATACAACAGAATAAAGGTTTTTTGTTGTTATTATTGCTTTTTAAAGAGTAAGATCAAAAGGAAGGAGAGAAAATCCTATAGATCTTGCAAATGTCTAAAACAGCACTCTGGTCTGAATGTTTGTATAAATAATATGAGAAAATATTTGTGAGTATAAAACTTATGTCAGTTAAGCTGCCACAAGGGTCCATAAATTTTTCTGAAATTGCTTAATTTAAATTTGGTAGTGTCATAGAGCTTTTGAGTGAATATAGGTCAATCTGTTTGCCTGATCATTCAAAATATGCATAAATGATAATAGCATGTCTATTAATATTGATGACATAGTAGTAATGATGACAATTTAGTATAATCATTTGACACAGATCACAGGGAACAAATCACTAAATTATCAATGAAGAGAAAATCATCACTGTGCTAGAGCCAAATTGTGTTGGGGCAAAACAGAGTGAGACTCAAGCCCTGATGACAAGCTTTGTGGAAAGATTGGTAACTGCAGATATTGGACATGGGAGAAAAGTGAGCAAATCTTTAGTTTATAACAGAGTATTGAGAAATTTCTCATCTGACTTCCTGCTGAACTGAGCTGGCTACTTAAATGCCCCCATGGGATGGAATGAGCTAATGGTGAAAGCCTTTTGAAAACCCCCAAACTGTCCTCATTTAAAGGAACAAATACAGAGACCCTGATTTCAACATAACCATTTCTAAAATATTAAGGGAATGAGATGTGCTATATTATAAGGAGGTTTTGATTTTCCTCCACCAAATTAAAAAGACAATCCAGAATTAGTGTCAAGACATAGTGAGGAGAGAAATAAAAGGTGACTTGGCCCCTTACTCCCTCATAATCTTATGCAGAGTAAAGTTTGGTGGCCAAACAAGCCAAAGCTGAACACTATCATGGCCACACTAAAGACAGGAGGAAGGTCAGCTGGTTAGACTGCTGATGAAGCTTCTGTTAGAAGTTAATTCTGTGTGGGATAGTTCTGTTCCATCACATGAGCCTATTCTCTAAATTTTGACAGTTTTTTCACAAGCACCGACTATAGATCACAGAAGGGGCCAGGTATTCTTATATCACTGTAAATCCATCAACATGCTTCTTTAAATATATGTCAATTATATGTACACAGAAAGTACACACTTATTTGAGGACTGTTTGTTATTAATCATAATAGCTATATTTTACTGAGTGTGTCTTGTGGACCAGGTGCTATGCTGAGAGCCTATATACCCCATCTCAATTAACCCTTACAGTAACACTGGGAACCAAATATGTGAGATGCCCAGAATATCATAAGTAGTAAGTGGGAGTCCATCTGTCCAACAGATGAAACCAGTACATCAGTTTCTTATTTTTACGTTCTAAGCCACTTCATTATATTTCTATTCCCTTGTTTTCTATTCCTCAATAGCCATTCAAGATTAGGTGATATAGCCCAAAAGAGTTTGTGAATTCATAGGTTAACTTAGGTTGTGAGTTTTAAGTCTGGATGATAATTCAAACATTTAGGGTTTCAAATCCAGTATAGATGGTCTGCCTTGGCTGCATTATTACAAGAAATCCATCCCAGAAAATATGACTTTCCATCGTTCTGTGCTGTTGATAATCATACAAGTAGATTCCACATGAATAAGAATTCATTGGATATATTTATATATGGTCATATCTCAAACATATACATCTTGGCCTGTGTTATTAAAAGAAGAAATGAAGTAGGAAGGGTAAACTCCTTTTTCTTGCTTAATCAGACATAACCTAAATGTCAGAAGGAGTAAGGTTGAGGAAAGGATAGACAGGTAGACAGGAGACACACACACATACCCCTCACCCACCAGAACAGTAGGAACCTAAGTGGCAATATGTCATTAACAGAGAGTCTACAAAGGGTTGATTAATAAAGTGAGTGATGTCATGAAGCTACCAAAATAAATTTTGAAAATCAATGTCCTGATGTACTCTCTGCTTCTCCAACATGTCTGATATATAAACTTTTAGTTCTGGCATCACATTTTAAGGCTTCCCAGGTGGCACTAGTGACAAAGAACTGCCTGCCAATACAGGAGACTAAGAGATCCGGATTTTATGCCTAGGTTGGCAAGATCCTCTGGAGGAGGAAGTGGCAGCCCACTCCAGTATTTTTGCCTGAAGAATCCCGTGGACAGATGAGCCTGGCAGGCTACAGTCCATAGGGCTGCAAAGAGTCAGACACAACTGAAGTAACACACACACACACACACACACAGACACACCCCACATTTTAGGAGGACTTTGTAAGTCTGTAATATCAGGGGAGAGTAGCGAGATGATAGGGACCTAAAAGTAGTACTAACATTAAAATGGTCAGAAAGTCTGGATGAGCTTAGGAGAATAAGAGAGAAGCTTGGAGAGTTAAATGACAATGGTCACCAAGTATCTGAAAGGCTGCTACGTAGGAGCAGGAGAAAACAGCTCCGCTAGGTTTCCAAGGACAGAACTAGGATCAATGGGTAAAAACTTAGAGAAGTATATACCTGGTTCAACTAGGAAGTACTTTCTAGTCATTATTACTCTATGACAGTGGGAGACGCTACCATAATGTGAATTTGTGAAGAATGGAGTAAAAAATGAAAGGTCCCTTCAGAGGCAGAAGAAAAACAAAAGGTAAGTAAAGGGCTATATGGAGGGATAAATTGGGAGACTGGGATTGACATATACACACTACTGTATATAAAATCAATAATAAGGACCTACTGTATGGCACAGGCTTTCCTGGTGGTTCAGACGGTAAAGAATCTGCTATAATGCAGGAGATTTGAATTTGATCCCTGAGTCAGGAAGATCTCCTGCAGAAGGGAATGGTTGCCCACTCCAGTTTTCTTGCCTGGAGGGCTACAGTTCATGGGGTCGCAAAGAGTCAGACACGAGTGAGCAAACGACCATGAGCATGAGGGCACTGTATAGCATAGAGAACTCTACCCAACACTCTGCAAAGGCCTATATGGGGAAAAGTCTAAAAAAGGGTGGATGCATGGCTATGTATAACTGATTCACTTTGCTATACATCTGAAACTAATACAACATTGTGAATCAGCTATACTCCAATAAAGACTTTAAAAACAGCAAAACCATAACAAAGTCAGAGTTATGAGGTCTGCTTTGGAAATCAAAACTGTTACATTCAGGAAGGTTTAAATGTAGATACACTGGAAAATAGTGGGTTGAAAATAGATTTCTTTCTACTTCACCTGCAGAGTAATGTTTTAAATCATGTAGTAAAAAGCAAGAGATACTAATTTAATACTTCCATTTCTAAACTATTGTTTGAGAATGGAACCAGTTTTAATCACATCAAGCATCTTGTATGATGTACTTTTTTCATCTTCTATTAAATCTTTTCTGGAGGAAATGTTCATTAGTTCAAATAAAGCTATTGTTACCGGTTAAAAAATAATATAAAATCAGAGTGATTCCAGTGGATTTGTTTTCTATTTAAGAACAGAGCATTCAACTTCATTAAAAAAAATATTGCTTTAAATTAAATTTCTTTTTTTTCCCACACATAAACATTTTCATTTTTAGAAAAGTTAATGATTATAAATTCAACATGGAATGATCTGTAATTTCATAAATTCCCACAACAATTAATTAGAAAATAAAAATGTTAATGAGCACAACACAAAACATTAAAATTTTGAAATATAGCAAATCTAATGGTAGGTGTATAAGACCTCTACATATAAAACAATAAAACATTATTGAGAAAAATTAAAGAAGACCTAGATAAATGTAGGGATTAGCATGCTTATTCATGGGAAGACCTGATATGTTGAGAATTTCAACTCTCCTCAAACTTCCACAGAATCAATACAATTACAATGGAGTAGGTATTTGTGAGTGTAACATTATAAATTATTCTAAAATTTAAATTTACTGCAATAAACTTAGAAAGGTGAAGATACTATTCAAAATAGAAGGGGAAAGATTTGCTTTTTTTTTTTCTTTTTTTTTTCTTTATTATTATTTTTTTAATTTTAAAATCTTTAATTCTTACATGCGTTCCCAAACATGAACCCCCCTCCACCTCCCTCCCCATAACATCTCTCTGGGTCATCCCCATGCACCAGCCCCAAGCATGCTGTATCCTGCGTCAGACATAGACTGGTATAAATAGACTTGGGTGTGAATTCTAGGGAAAATAGTTTGCAAAACTCAAGGAAAAAATTAACATCCAAACTCAAAACATTCTGGTGGTTTTGTAAAGCTGAAACATTTGAAGGGGGGTGGTTACTTATTGTCAAAGTTTTTAAAATAATAAATTTTAACCACATATGCCCTGCAAAATCTTGTGTTCTTCAAGGTACCCTTCTTGCCCATACAAAAGTTAACAGTGACATCTTGTGGTCAGTTTTTACTTTTTTATAAAAAGCCTGTGTGTGTGTTGGTATGTATACAAACTACAGAAATATGCCCTTTTGTTTTACTGCAAAACTATCCAATTTCTCCTTCTACTTCCAAATATTTCTGTGGTCCTTATTCACTATGCAGATTTTTAATTGTTAAATTATCTAAGATCACAGAAGCATAATTCATGTTGATAGCATGTATTCTTGATATGATTTAACGGAGAATGCATTTTACCTCTGTGGTCTTCTTTCAAAACTTATAACCCCAGTCTAACCATGAAGAAAATATCAAACAAACACAATGTTAGAGGCAGTTTCCAAAAACTGAACCATACTTCTCAAAACTGGTCAGGTCATCAGAAACAAGGAAAATCTGGGAAGCTACCACAGACTAGGGAAGGCTAAGGAGACAGGACAACTAAATGTAACGTGATATCCTGGACGGGATCTTGGAACAAAAAGAAGGTATTTTGGAAAACCAGAGAAATCGAAATAAAGACTGGTCTCTAGTTATGTACTAATGGTTTCTTAGTTGTGATATATATACTGTGGCCATATAAAATGCAAAAAATCAGGAGAAATTGGTTGAAGGGTATATGGAAATAGGATTCTATAACATCTTTGCAACAGTTCTGTAAATTTTTAACTATTCTAAAAATTTTTAAGTTTATTTAAATTAGAAAATACCCTCAAGTTATGAAAGGTCATTGGACTTACTGGGTGGGGCATGTTAACCTTTCCAAAAATAAGAAACAAAAAACAAACAAAAATGAAACATCTTATCATTTCTAAATGTTCCAGACCTTATGTAGTAAACTTACGCATGCATGCTAAGTCACTTCAGTGTCTGACTCTGTGAGACTCTATGGACTGAAGCCTGCCAGGCTCCTCTGTCCATGGGATTCTCCAGACAAGAATACTGGAGTGGGTTGTCTCATTCTCCTCCAGGGGATCTTCCAACCCAGGAATCAAACCTGTGTCTCTCAAGTCTCCTGCATTGACAGGCGGGTTCTTTACCACTAGCGCCACCTGGGAAGCACGTAGTGAATTTATATTGCTCTGCAAATGGAATTAATAAAGATTTTATTTCTTTAAAGAAAATCTCAGGGTTTACCCCTGGATACCACATCCCTGAATTCCTCTCCTTGGATCTTTCCCATGTAAATAAGACAATTTCGTTATGAAGATATAAATACAGTGGAAACACCTCCTGTTCCCTTTGATGTTATTAATATCTCAGTCTCACCTCCCTCTACCTCCTGTTCCTTCCTTTCTTCCTCCCTCTCCTCTTCACCTGAAAACTTATACAGTTGCTGTTCTGACTGGAACTCCCTTTCCTCAGATATCTCCATGGTTCACTCCTTGATTCCCTCCAGTTTTCTGTTCAACTGTTCCTTATCAACCAAGTCCTTCCTGATCAGCTTCCATAAAAGATCAGCCTCCACCATCACTCTGTCCTCTTACCCTACTTTACTATCCTACAGAGTACTTATCCAGCATGTGACCATTACATATTTGTTTACTTTCTATCTCTATGGGACTGCATTTAAGCTTCAGGAGAAAAACAGCCTTACTAGTTTTGTTCACAAATGAATCCCCAGTACCCAGGGTAGCTCAGTGTCCAGCACAAGATATGCACTTAACAATATTTGCTCAACAAAACTAAAATCTCCTCTTAAACCAATGTCTATTATTCCAGTTCTCAGTATAGGAGAACTCTGATTTCTCTTCCCCTTTTCAGCCTACATTTATGATGCCCTCAGCTCCCACTTCTGTCTTCCTCTTAGTTCAGTCTCCACAAGATATGCACTATTTACTCTCCATCTGCACCCAGCTTCCAAATCTATTCTCTGCCACACTTCATGCTCTGGGAAGCTGAGCCCCGAAGACTGCCTCCCCTGGGCTCCCTGACTAGTTAGTTTCCATTTGGGTTTGGATAAAGGGCATGAAGAAAGAGAAGCTGAGGTATTTCTTCTCGGTGTCCCCACTGTTTTATACCTGGATGTCCCATTTTAACAGGTACCATCAGGCGATTCCTCCTTCAGGAGACAGGTCTCTCTGGGCTCAGGTAATGCACTTTCTCCCTTGACCCCTTTGCAACTTGAGGTAGGCGTGTCTGTTTGCTGTTGCTGGTCCCTAGTATGCTCTCTTAACTCTGCCCACACTATTTAAGTAGCCCGTGAGTTAAAAATCTCTCCGTTTGTACCATGAGGGGTCAATTATTTTTTCAGCCATGACCCAGAATGATACTCTAGAACAGTGGTTTTCAAACACTAGCATGCATCAGAATGACCAAGAAGATTTGCTAAAATATGGATGGCTGGGTACCACACCCAGAGTTTCTGATTTAGCAGACCTGGAGTGAGACCCCCAAATTTATATTTCTCACAAGTTCCCAGGCATTGCTGATACTGCTAGTTTGAGGACTATGAAGCGTTATCACTGCCATACAGGGTATTCTATTATGATCCTAAGTGGTATATGTTGGAGTGTTATAAGTAAAAGCTTCCCACAAATGTTAAATAGAAATTGCTGAGTGACAGAGGGTGTGGGGGAGGGGTAAAGTTGGCTCAGGGAAAATAGTGTTTTAATCTTATTAGGATTTGTGAATTACATCTTTCTGATCCCTACCACTAATATCAGTTGAGCTCAGCTTAGTTGTTCAGTCGTATCCGACTCTACAACCCCATGAACTGCAGCATGCCAGGCCTCCCTGTCTATCACCAACTCGTGGAGTTTACACAAACTCATGCCCATCAAGTTGGTGATGCCACCAACCATCTCATCCTCTGTTGTCCCCTTCTCCTCCCACCTTCAATCTTTCCCAGCATCAGGGTCTTTCCAAATGAGTCAGCTCTGAGCATCAGGTGGCCAAAGTATTGGAGTTTCAGCTTCAACATCAGTCCTTCCAATGAATATTGAGGACTGATTTCCTGGTTTGATCTCCTTGCAGTCCAAAGGACTCTCAAGAGTCTTCTCCAACACCACAGTTCAAAAGCACCAATTCTTCAGTGCTCAGCTTTCTTTATAGTCCAACTCTCACATCCATACATGACTACTGGAAAAGCCATAAACTTCAGTAGATGAACCTTTGTTGGCAAAGTAATGTCTCTGCTTTTTAATATGCTATCTAGGTTGGTCATAACTTTCCTTTCAAGGAGTAAGTGTCCTTTAATTTCATGGCTGCAGTCACCATCTGCAGTGATTTTGGAGCCCCGTAAAGCAAAGTCTGCCACTGTTTCCACATCTATTTGCCATGAAGTGATGGGACCGGATGTCATGATCTTAGTTTTCTGAATATTGAGCTTTAAGCCAACTTTTTCATTCTCCTCTTTCACTTTCATCAAGAGGCTGTTTAGTTTTTCTTTGCTTTCTGCCATAAGGGCGGTGTTATCTGCGTATCTGAGGTTATTGATATTTCTCCCGGCAATCTTGATTCCAGCTTGTGCATCATTCAGCCCAGCGTTTCTCATGATGTACTCTGCATATAAGTTAAATAAGCAGGGTGACAATATACAGCGTTGACATACTCCTTTCCTGACTTGGAACCAGTCTGTTGTTCCATGTCCAGTTCTAACTGTTGCTTCCTGACCTCCATACAGATTTCTCAAGAGGCAGGTCAGGTGGTCTGGTATTCCCATCATTTAAGAATTTTCCACAGTTTGTAGTGATCCACACAGTCAAAAGGTTTCGCATAGTCAATAAAGCAGGAATAGACGTTTTGCTGGAATTCTCTTGTGTTTTCGATGATCCAGCAGATGTTGGCAATTTGATCTCTGGTTCCTCTGCCTTTTCCAAAACCAGCTTGAACATCTAGAAATTCACAATTCACATACTGTTGAAGCCTGGCTTGGAGAATTTTGAGTTACAGAGTGCCTGATGAACTATGGACGGATGTTCATGACACTGTACAGGAGACAGGGATCAAGACCATCCCCAAGAAAAAGAAAAGCAAAAAAGCAAAACGGCTGTCTGAGGAGGCCTTAAAAATAGCTGTGAGAAGAAGAGAAGTGAAAAGCAAAGGAGAAAAGGAAAGATATATCCATTTGAAGGCAGAGTTCCAAAGAATAGCAAAGATAGATAAATCCTTCCTCAGTGATCAGTGCAAAGAAATAGAGGAAAACAATAGAATGCAAAAGACTAGAGATCTCTTCAAGAAAATTAGAGATACCAAGGGAACATTTCATGCAAAGATGGGTTCAATAAAGGACAGAAATGGTGTGGACCTAACAGAAGCAGAAGATATTAAGAAGAGGTGGCAAGAATACACAGAAGAACTGTACAAAAGAGATCTTCACAACCAAGATAATCACGATGGTGTGACCACTCACCTAGAGCCAGATATCCTGGAATGTGAAGTCAAGTGGGCCTTAGAAAGCATCACTACGAACAAAGCTAGTGGAGGTGATGGGATTCCAGTGGAGCTATTTCAAATCCTGAAAGATGATGCTGTGAAAGTGCTGCACTCAATATGCCAGCAAATTTGGAAAACTCAGCAGTGGCCACAGGACTGGAAAAGGTCAGTTTTCATTCCTATCTCAAAGAAAGGCAGTGCCAAAGAGTGTTCTAACTGCAACACCATAGACGATAGCCCTCAGGCTCTTCTGTCCATGGGACTTCCAGGCAAGAATACTAGAGTGGGTTGCCATTCCCTCCTCCAGCTGATCTTCCCCACCCAGGAATCGAAACCTCATCCCTTATGTGTCCTGCATTGGCAGGGCAATTCTTTACCACTAGCACCACCTGGGAAGCCCACTAGATAATCATAGTAACAGATAAGATTTATTGGACATTGACAATGCACCTGTCACTCTACCAAGCACTGTGAAGTAGTATCTCGTTTAAGCATAGCAACAGCCTGATCAGGTAAATATGTTATTTTTTCCATTCATGTATGAATGTGAGTGTTGGACTGTGAAGAGGGCTGAGCACCGAAGAATTGATGCGTTTGAACTGTAATGCTGAAGACTCTTGAGGGTCCCTTGGACTGCAAGGAGATCCAATCAGTCCATTCTGAAGGAGATAAACCCTGGGATTTCTTTGGAAGGAATGATGCTAAAGCTGAAGCTCCAGTACTTTGGACGCCTCATGCGAAGAGTTGACTCATTGGAAAAGACTCTGATGCTGGGAGAGATTGGGGGCAGGAGGAGAAGGGGATGACCAAGGATGAGATGGCTGGATGGCATCACGGACTCGATGGACGTGAGTCTGAGTGAATTCCGAGAGATGGTGATGGACAGGGAGGCCTGGTGTGCTGCGATCCATGGGGTCGCAAAGAGTCGGACACGACTGAGCAACTGAACTGAACTGAACTGAAAGATGAATGAAGAGGACATACAAATGTTAAGTGACTTTCCCAAGGTAGAAAAGCTAAATATAGTAGAAGCATCAGGCTTCCCTGGTGGCTCAGACAGTAAAAAATCTGCCTTCAATTCGAGAGATCCAAGTTCGATCCCTGGTTGAGAAGATTAGATTTCCTCAAGAAGGAAATGGCAAGCTGACTCCAGTATTCTTGCCTGGAGAATCCCATAGACAGAGGAGCCTGGATAACGTTAGTCCATAGGGTTGCAAAGAGTTGGACATGACTGAGCGACTAACACACACATATACACACACGTGACTTTTACCTAAACAACCTGATTTCAATGGATATGCTTATCCTCTAATCTGAAAAAGAGATGCTCCTAGGATCAGACCACCTGGGTCATTGACCCCTATCTAATCCATGTTGTTGGAGGAATTGACATGAGTGGTTTTATTTCTAATGGTGTTGAATAACATAAAAGTCATAGTCATAAAAATTTTACCCTTCTCTTCACACAACACTGTAGACATGATGATATTTCCTAATAAACTCAATATCTGAATATTTAAGTCCTTGAATGAAATATAGTTGTCCATATAACTCTCTGTGCTCAGACGCTCAGTCATGTCCGACTCTTTGCAACCCCCGTGGAGGTATCCAAGTACTGTAAATTCTAAAATCTTTGTCAGCCATTTTTTTTTGAACTAGAGGTTAAAATTCCTTCTCTTTTGTGATGGTTGAAGTTCAAATTCATTGTACCAAAGGCAATTGGAGGATATTAATATTTGCCAGATAATGTACAAAAATCAAACGGGAGAATGTTGAGGGTTGCCTCTATGTACATACATGTGCGTGCTCGCGTGTGCACATGTAAATATATACCACCCTCCTGTCTAACTTAAACGCCATGGTGCATTATTCTAAATACTCAACCTGTGACTCTTAATGTTCCATCTTTCCTTGAATTTTTGCATAGCTTTCTGTACAATCCCCAGCTGTCTTTTCTACTCGTTTGGTAGAAAAATAAAATCAGAATTATCTAGATTACTGCCTGCACTTAGCTACTCCCACAATAATACTGTAACAGTCAGAGTTCAGCCTAGGTATTTAGAGAACAAAGTGTTTTAATGCAGGAAACAAGTGGCAGGAAGGTTGCATTCAGGAAACCCAGAAAGGCAGTTATTACAGGAAAGCCTCAACGTTGGTCTCAGGAAACCCAGAAATACAGCTATTTATTATTGATTTATTAGTCACAGAGGAAAACATGAAAATGGACCCTTATCGCACACTGTAGACAAAAAATTCCAGAGGAATTAAAGACTAAAATGTAAAAAAAAAATTAATAATAAAATGTTTGCATAATAATATATCTGTAAGATCAGGGTTGAGAAATGCCTCTTAAACCAGATTTTTAAAAATGAGCAAAACACAAATATGATGACATGGAAGTCAAGAAATTTTGTTCATCTAATGATATAGTAAAGAAAGAGAAAAGTCAAGCTACAAACTGAAAAATGTGTTTCCAAGTCATTAAAAAAGATAGACAACTCCTGAAGAGGCATGTCATAGCAGAGGAAATACAACTGATCAGCACATATATTTAAACATAGTCAAATTTATTGTAGTCAGAAATAGGCAAATTAGAATAATAAAAATTATTTTACACATGTCAAATGAGCAAAAATTGGTCTGACAATATCAAGTGTTGCTGAAAATAAATTCCTACTAAATTGTAAGTGGTAACAGTTTCCTTGGAAAAATATTTGACACCCTACTAAAGTTGAAAATGACCCCACCATTCCAATTTCTAGCATATACCATAGAGAAGGTATGTTTGGAGGAGGATTATTTGAAATAGCCGAAAGTGAGAAACAAGGTAAATGTTGAAAAAAGAAAACAGGAGGATTAACCTATTGAAGTCTATCCACAAAAAATGATACTATGCAACACAAAAATAAGCATGCCACAACCATAAAATTCAATATGGAGAATTTCAGCATCTTAAAGTTGACTCATTAAGCCCATCACAGAAGGAAATACATAGCATGACTTTATTTAGTTAATTAAAATTCAAAAATAGAAGACACTGAAGAATATGTAGTCAGGACTGACCTGAACGGTCACACAGGTTGTTCACTGCACATGTCCAGGGCTGCCACTCAGAAAATAAATATATAAGAATATCCACTAATGATACAACAACACCTGTGAACAAAAGAATTATCAACCTAAATTTCACTGCCTCTGGACGGGGAGAAGGTAGAGTGAGAGTGGGGTCACAGTGAAAGGGGAAAGCTTCAAAGCTACTAATGATGTTCTATTGATGTTACATTTCCTAAGTACATGGCTGCTTATTTTGTTTGTTCTTTAAAGTTTAGAAAAGTGTTATCAATATTATCTTGCTTGCATTATTAAATTAAAAAAATTAAAAGGAATCACGGTCACCGCTTCCTTGCATGTATTCAGTTCAGTTCAGTAGCTCAGTCAAGTCCAGCTCTTTGCAACTGCATGGATTGCAGCACGCAAGGCCTCCCTATCCATCACCAACTGCTGGAACTTACTCAAACTCATGTCCATTGAGTTGATGATGCCATTCAACCATCTCATCCTCTGTCGTCCCCTTCTCCTCCTGCCCTCAATCTTTCCCAGCATCAGGGTCTTTTCAAATGAGTCAGTTCTTTGCATCAGGTGGCCAAAGTACTGGAGTTTCACCTTCAGCACAGTTCTTCCAATGAATACTCAGGACTGATTTCTTTTAGGATGAACTGGTGTGATCTCCTCACAGTCCAAGGGAGTCTCAAGGGTCTTCTCCAACACCACAGTTCAAAAGCATCAGTTCTTTGATGCTCAGCTTTCTTTATAGCCCAATGTTCACATCCACACATGACTCCTGGAAAAACCATAGTTTTGACTTTGTTGGCAAAGTAATGTCTCTGCTTTTTAATATGCTGTCTAGGTTGGTCAAAGCTTTTCTTCCAAGGAGCAAGTGTCTTTTAATTTCATGGCTGCAGTCACCATCTGCAGTGATCTTGGAGCCCCCCCAAATATAAGTTTCTCACTATTTCCACTGTTTCCCCATCAATTTGCCATGAAGTGATGGGACCGGATGTCATGATCTTAGTTTTCTGAATGTTGAGTTTTAAGCCAACTTTTTCACTCTTCTTTTTCATCAAGAGGCTCTTTAGTTCTCCTTCACTTTCTGCCATAAAGGTGGTGCCATCTGCATATCTGAGGTTATTGATATTTCTCCCAGCAATCTTGATTGCAGCTCGTGCTTCATCCAGTCCAGCGTTTCTCATGATGTACTCTGCATATGTTAAATAAGCAGGGTGACACTATGCAGCGTTGACATACTCCTTTCCTGATTTGGAACCTGTCTGCTGTTCCATGTCTAGTTCTAACTGCTGCTTCATGACATGTATATAGATTTCTCAGGAGGCAGGTCAGGTGGTCTGGTATTCCCATCTCTTTCAGAATTTTCCACAGTTTTTTGTGATCCACACAGTCAAAGGCTTTGGTGTCATCAATAAAGCAGAAGTAGATGTTTTTTCTGGAACTCTCTTGCTTTTTTGATGATCCAGCAGATGTTGGCCATTTGATCTCTGGTTCCTCTGACTTTTCTAATCCCAGCTTGAACATCTGGAAGTTCACGTTTCACATGCTGTTGAAGCCTGGCTGGGAGAATTTTGTTCATTACTGTGTTAGTGGGTGAGATGAGTGCAATTGTGTGGTAGTTTGAACATTCTTTGGCATTGTATAACCCAATTTTATTCCTTGGTATTTATAATCCTTGCATGCATAGCCCACAGCAAACCAATTTTCAGTTCACATACACTTATATTCTCAACAATGTTGCTAGTAGCTTCTTGGTTCTCAAATTAATAGGAATTCACTGTTTCTTCAATTTTCTTCAGCATTCAGCACTATCTGGGATTCTCTATCATGATTTCTACAAAACCTCTCTTTCCTGGCCTTCTTTCTATCTCTGAGGCTGTTTCTCCTCCTTTACCCTAGCAAAGATCTGCTAATCTGGCAGCCTCTAAAATATAGGTGTCCACCAAGGTCAAAATATTCCCTCTCATTCTCAATAATGTCTCAAGTCAATCTGATTTACGGTCATGATTTAAACCTACCACACATTTACTGACTTCCACATGAGTATTTCCAGCCTACACTTTGGTCCTGAGCTCCCATGTCATATATCTAATTGCTATTAGCTGTTTAGTAGATAAATCATGTTTGATTCTTTTGTGAGCCCATGGACTATAGCCCAACAGGTTCCTCTGTCCATGGAATTCTCCAGGCAAGAAAACTGGAGTGGGTTGCCATTTCCTTCTCCAGGGGATCTTCCCAAGAAAGGGATTGAGCCCCTGTTTCCTGCTTTAGCAGGCAGATTCTTAACCAGAAGGAAACTTTAGAACTGAGCCACCTGGAAAGCCCCAATAATTGCTAGAAGGAGATCCAAAAATGGACCCATCATCTCTCCCCATTAAAATATACTTCCCCTCCACATTTGGGTAGTGATGCCAGCATCAGTATTATTTCCCTTGGAGTTATTCTAGGAGATTTTTCACTTTCCTTTATTTCCTACGTAAGTTCAGTTAATTACACACCCATAATTTCTCCTCTATATATCACCCTCTCCATCATCACTTCAGTTCAGACTCTCATCATTTTTCTCTTTATTAATGTTTTGAATACCTCCATTCTGGTTCCAAATAGGAAAAGGAGTACGTCAAGGCTGTATATTGTCACCGTGCTTATTTAACTTATGTGCAGAGTACATCATGAGAAATGCTAGACTGGAAGAAACACAAGCTGGAATCAAAATTGCTGGGAGAAATATCAATAACCTCAGATATGCAGACGACACCACCCTTATGGCAGAAAGTGAAGAGGAACTAAAAAGCCTCTTGCTGAAGGTAAAAGAGGAGAGTGAAAAAGTTGGCTTAAAGCTCAACATTCAGAAAATGAAGAGCATGGCATCCGGTCCCATCACTTCATGGGAAATAGAGGGGGAAACAGTGGAAACAGTGTCAGACATTATTTTGGGGTGCTCCAAAATCACTGCAGATGATGACTGCAGCCATGAAATTAAAAGATGCCTACTCCTTGGAAGAAAAGTTATGACCAACCTAGATAGTATATTCAAAAGCAGAGACTACTTTGCCGACTAAGGTCCATCTAGTCAAGGCTATGGTTTTTCCAGTAGTCATGTATGGTTGTGAGAGTTGGACTGTGAAGAAGGCTGAGCACCGAAGAATTGATGCTTTTGAACTGTGGTGTTGGAGAAGACTCTTGAGAGTCCCTTGGACTGCAAGCAGATCCAACCAGTCCATTCTGAAGGAGATCAGCCCTGGGATTTCTTTGGAAGGAATGATGCTAAAGCTGAAACTCCAGTACTTTAGCCACCTCATGTGAAGAGTTAACTCATTGGAAAAGACTCTGATGCTGGGAGGGATTGGGGGCAGGAGGAGAAGGAGACGACAGAGGATGAGGTGGCTGGATGGCATCGCTGACTCGATGGACGTGAGTCTGAGTGAACTCCGGGAGTTGGTGATGGACAGGGAGGCCTGGCGTGCTGTGATACACGGGGTCGCAAAGAATTGGACACGACTGAGCGACTGAACTGAACTGAACTGATTCTGACTCATTACACTTATTCTTTGCTGCCATTAAAGTTATCTTTCCTATCTGTAATAATTTCTGGGCTCTAAGTTCTGCCATGGTTGCCCATCCCCAAAAGAATCACATGCACAGTTACTATAGTATACAAGACTGTGTTACATAAAGATGCAGTCATTACAGCGTAAAGGTCCAAAATCTTCATCCTACATTGAGACTTCATGTCCTAATTACTGAGAACAAGCCAGCCCTAGTTTCTGGGCTCAGGGAATCATGCAGGTATAGCTACAAATTGAAGCAGCTCCTTTAACAAAGACATCATTTTCTCTCTTGTTCTGAATGATAGTAACACTTCTTGGACACACGTCTAAGATTCTGTTTATTATTCCATCCATATAGAGCAGATTAGCTAAACACAATGTTGTGCCTTTTATCTTGGTTCTCCTTCTGCCACCTGTCTTCCTAGGAAGCCTCTGAAACTTTTGTGTGTGTGTGTGTGTGTGGTCTCCTCAAGGTGTAGACCATTGAATCTGTGCTTAAAGAGGTGAGATCCATCCAAGTTAGCTACAGTCTGAAATGGCAACCCATTCAGGTGTTCTTGCCTGGAGAATCCCAGGGACAGGGGAGCCTTGTGGGCTGCCGTCTATGGGGTTGCACAGAGTCGGACATGACTGAAGTGACTTAGCAGCAGCAGCAGTTCTGATTCTATCCTGGCTTCTGTCGGTTTATTCTTTGCTGACTCTTGACACTTTTTCAGGTGTCTGATAGTTTCTTCCAATTCCTAGCACTGAATTTTCTAATTTATCCTCTCCAAATGTGAACTTGGGTGAGCAGACTATTAGACTTTGGCATGGAAGATCAATATAGTCTAACCCAGAATTCTACTTTGGGTTAGAATCTTACTACATAATCATATTTATTCAGCAATTGGCCATATGATAGAAAAAGAAATGGTACATCTATTCAGATTCTGGTTACATGCTACTACTTTTTCTGACTTTTAATTTCTAAGTTTTGTTCTGTTTTGTAAAAGAAAGAAACAATCTGCATCCAGTGAAGATAAACTAGAAATGATAGGGAGGAAAAATGACAATAATTCCATCACCAACTTTTGACACTTGTTTACATTTTATTGCACTCCTTCTCAGGTTTTTCTATGTGTTTTTCTGTATATTTCTTTATGGATTGTGAAGTGTATCAAGTTTGGATTAGATATAGATTAGATACAGTTCCCTGTACTATATATTAGGATCTTGTTTACCTGTTCTGAATGTAATAGCTTGCATCTACCAATCCCAAATACCCAGTTCATCCCTCTCCCTCCCCACATCCCCCTTAGCAAGCACAAGTCTGTTCTCCATGTCTGTGAGTCTGCTTCTCTTTTGTATGTTCATAGGTACATTTGTAACATATTTTAGATTCCACATACAAGTGATATGATACCATATGGTATTTGTCTTTCTTTTCCTGGCTTCACTTAGTGTGATAATCTCTAGTCGCATCCATATTGCTGCAAGTGGCATTATTTCATTCTTTTTATGGCTAAATAGTATTCCACTGTGAGATTCTCAGGTGGCGCAAGTGGTAAAGAACCCGCCTACCAAAGCAGAAGACATAAGAGATGTGGGTTTGATCCCTGGGTTGGGAAGATCCCTGGAGGAGGAAGTGGCAACCCACTCCAGTATTCTTGCCCGGAGAACCCCATGGACAGGGGAGCCTTTTGAACTACAGTCCATAGGGTCACAAAGAGTCAGACAGGACTGAAGTGACTTGGCACGCACGCAGTATTCCATTGTATATATAGGTGCCATATCTTCTTTATTCATTCATCTGTAGATGGATATTTAGGTTGCTTTCACGTTTTGACTATTGTGAACAGTGCTGCTATGAACGTAGGGATATGTTCATATCTTTTTGAATTATAGTTTTCCCTGGGTATATTCCCAGAAGTGGGGTTGCTGGATCCTATGGTAATTCTGTTTTCAGTTGGGAAAACTGTTCTTGATAGAGAAATATGAACATGGGTAGAAGGGTTCACACAGAACAGTCCCACAAGGAAGTCTGAAAGTCCTGGGACATTTAAACTTTTCTAATTAGAGTACAGAGACTTAGATCTGCTGGGGGCTATGGTGGAGATAAACGATTAACTCCATGAAAGATGAGCTGCCTCCTTGCCTGGGAAGAATTGAATGTTTTCCTGGGAATCAGGCAGCAGTTGATTCATTGTCATCATTAGAGTTATATATATATATATATATATAACTTTAATATCTAAAATTATACTGGCTCACTCCCTTTGAATTGTGAGTTATTTCCTCAGGGTCAGAAGTAATGAGCATTTTTAGAAGGTTGAACTATATTACCAAAGTACTCTCCAGAAAGGTGGTAACAATTTACTTTTCCATTTTTAATATCATACTTGGATGCCTATTTATAAATTATTTGAGACTATTTTAACTACTTGAGCTATTTTAGGAAAAATTAATTTTTAGGCCAACTTATGTCTATGTGAATTTAAAGGAAACCTAATGGATAATGAGAGGAAAGTCATTGTTTTTCCCCTATGTCATAATGTAGACAAGTTTCCATAAAGCTGGGATGATGACTTCACTTGCAAAAGACATTTGATATATCAACTGTAGCCATATGTTCTAAATATAACAGATTATTGCCATGTGCCTGAGTTAAGGAATACTGTGTTACATAAGTTGAAAGAACATTTGAAATATATGTTTGAATTTCAGAGTTCACATTGCACACATGTTCATATTTCAATGACAGAAATAGGGAAAATATATATATATACATATATAATGATATTTGGGGTATAATCAGTTTGATAGGACACTGAGTCATATTAAAATCTGACCCTATATATAAAAAGTATATTCAACTAAATTGGTATCCCCTTAAGAAGTCTTTGTTGGGAAGAGCCAGACCTATGGACAGAAAAAGAATAGGATGAGGAGAAAACTCATCAGTCTAATATTTAAGGAAGCACAATATGCATGGCCTCTTAGGGGCTTCACTTCTAGACTGGGAGTAGATTATGAGCACTTCTGCTGATTCTGTCTTCATTTAAAATTTTGATATTTGTTCACCATAACTTTTTGGTATTATCTTTTAAATATATTTTATTAAAATATTATTTATGTTACTTACTGATGTTTTTGTGTGCACTGGAGTTGAGCCACCTATCTTCCTCCTGAATCAATATGCTTGTCCCAATTACTCTTTTCTCCCCTTCCCTGCTCAGAAGTGCAGCATATTCATGGGGCTACCAAAAAAAAAAAAAAAATCAGAAGTTTCCACTATATTCTCCAACCTGACCCTCCTTACTCCATGGGTTATTTTTTCACGCTTCTAAAGACTTTTATCTTTATTACCCCACCACCCCCAAAATTAAGATATGAAAATATCCTAAGTTTTAAAAAATCTGATTTAAGTTTGAGTTGCCCAAATAGTATTACTGTTAAATCAGATGAGTCTGAGACAGTGGTAAAACACAGAAAAAAGGGGGAAAGAAAGTCATGAAAGCTTAGAAAGATTTGACTTAAGGTTGCTTTTCAAATATATGCTCTGGCCCAACATGAAATAGTGCAAAAATGGACAGCATAAATAATGCATTATGGATGTATCTATACAAAAAAACTATCTGGGAGTCCCAATTAGGAAATTCACATTTATAGAGAAAGGTTTGGAACTACAACAGAAGTTGGCAACAGTTCCTATAATTTTTTATGATTTAAATATTATTTAAAGTTTTTATGTAACTGTCTTTAAAACAAATATTTATTAAGTATTCCAGTGTTTGGTGGTAAAGGGGTTTTTATTGCAGAGATGTCAGTGCATCCATTCTAGAGACAGTGCATTTCTATAGGAATTTCCAGAGACAGAAAAGCAAGGAATTTCTCATGGAAGAATTTTAATCCTAAGGAAAAAGTGATGAGACAATTTTAGGGGCTGGAGCTTTGTATCAGACTGAAGCACTAACAGAAAAGCAGTCATCCCTTGCAGGAGGCCAAACCTGGCTAGCTCATAGCATCCTAAGAAATGCCTGTTTTCTTACTTACAGAGTGTAGAGTTGCAATCAGTGCAGTCAGTCTAATTAACCAGAGGTTATTGGGTTAGGGTCAGATTCTTAGACAAAAAGCTTACTCTATAAAAAAATGACATCTTTCCCTTTTTTTTCTGGATTAAACTTTTTTAACCCCAAATAATGGAAGCTAGTAACAGGCCAACATGTCAAATTATTGTTAAAATGTATACAAATGCAATATTTATAAAGAAATATGCTTTTTAATTAATCAGCTAATTTAGTATTTCCTGAAAATTTCCTATCCTATTTTTTTCTACTTCTTTCTAATATCAGTCTTCTTTTTCTTTCCCTAACTGCATAATAATGTTCATGAACAGTAGTGGGATTAAAAAAAAAAATGGATAAAAATTTAATCTAATTCTTAATGTCTCAAAGATTTAATTCTCTAAATTTCTAATCATTGAGCTTCTTAGCTAGAACGTCTGATCTCCAGTGCTTCTTGTTCATAGTAATAAGTGGTTGAATGTGTACTCAAAAAGAGCATGGCCTCAGGGCCTTTATGATTCTTTAAAATGTTTAGTTGATTTAACACGATGAAATTGTAGTAGAAAAGTAAAAATGTACGTGGGAGGAAAGACAAGTTCCTAGGATATCTGTTCAGTTAGGAAATTACTTGATTATTGAGAAATCATACTTAGAGAAAAGGAATCTATTCAAATCAAGAATAGCCTTTCTTAAGGTTTATCCCTTATTTCAAGGGATAAACTTCAGGTATTATCCCTTAAGTTTCCTTTTGTATAGGATATTATACTAGAGAATATGATGTAGATGAAAAAAAATAAAATTGGTAGAATGCAAGTGTCATTAATATAGGTTTCTATTAAAACAGAGAAGAGTTATAAATCTGTTTGCTCCCATGGAAAATATTCAGTGTGACATCAGTGACTCTATCCTGAATTGCATATTGATATCAGAGGACATGGGGGCTTCCCATGTGGCTCAGCAGTAAAGAATCTGCCTGGAATGCAGGAGACATGAGTTTGATTCCTGGGTAGGGGAAATCCCCTGGAGAAGGAAATAGCTATCCACTCCATGTTCTTGCCTGGGAAATCCCATGGAAAGAGGAGCCTGGTGGGCTACAGTCCGTGGGGGTGACAAAAGAATCAGGCAGGACTGAGCGACTGAGAACACACGCAATGGAGGGCATGACCAAGGATACAAAAGGAGAAAAAAGAAAAAAAGGTAGAATGAAGCTAGGAAAGTAGACATGACTCTTCTTTCTAGCATCATATGCTGCGGATCAGAGGCTACGTGCTCAAAGTAACCAGACCATATAAGGACACCTGGAAGGAGCCTTTGCCCTATATACCCAACAGAGATATCAGCAAAATCTGAGCCCAATATTTACTCTCATCTCTACATAACTGATACTGGACCATATAAAATCTAGCAAAATGATGTATGATCATACTATAGTCATGCTGTGTCTCAGCATTTATTTTAGAGTATTATGAATTCCTGAGACATCAATTTATCCATAGTCACATGTAAATGACCCCTCATCCTCAATTCAAATAGACATTTAAATTAAGACATACATCTACTCTACATCTCTAATTTTACAATAATGGAAATGTTTCTATTTAATTTTATCACAAATAATCCAGTTGAGCTATTCTTTGTAACTTCCACAACACTTTTTCTTATTGAAGGACCACTAATCCAGATAAATTAGATTAAAATAAAAATTTTCACATAGGTGAGAGGATCTTCTTTAGCAAAACAGGAAACTAGAAGTCATAAAAAAGAAGATACATATTTGAATGGATTAAAAAAAAATTGTGTAGCAAGAATCCAAATACAAGCCAAAAGCTGAATTACAGATTACAAAAAATTTCGCAACCCTCGTGACATACACATGGTTAATAACACAAGATTAATAGTTTATAGACAAAAAACTTAAAAGAAAAAGAACAAAAGAGGACAAAGCCTATTCATAAAAAATAAATGCAAGTGGTGAACAAGTATACGAAAAGATGCTCAATCCCAGTTGCGGTCTGTGTTCAAGTAATGAAACAAGGAGGTGGTTGGACTGAGGTGTCTGTAATGTCTCAGTATCCTAGGAAAGCAAACCGAAATCTAAGCCAGAGTCAACACACTCAAATCCAAGAAAATGAAACTGAAGAACAACTAATCACAAAGAACTAACCAGGCTTCCCCAAATAAAGCAACCACCTAAGGTATAGCTAATCAGATAATTTATTTTCTTTGTCTCTGATCTCTAAAAATGTCTTTCACTTGGCTTCTGTCAGTCGAGCAATCCTAAACCCTTTCATCTTGGTGCTGTCCAACTGAAACCAATGTTTGCCGAAACTCTAATACATTTTAATGTGTCTCAGCTTACCTTATAACACGTGGTAACAGTTAAAGCAAGTATATAATCTATTAAAGTCAGCCAAAATTACTTTTTTAAAAGGCAGTGTTGGTGAGAATGTGAGAAAATATGCACTTCATGCACTGTGGTAAGAACATAAATTGTTGGTAATATATCTAAAAATAAGAGGATATAACCTGTGTCACAGAAACTCTTCTCTTCAGAGTCTAGCCTAGAAAGATAAAATACTAGTACTTCAAAATATTTATTATATAATTTCTCATGATGTAAAAAAGAAATGAAATTTTAAAAAACTGAATTAACCCAAATGTCCATCCAGGAGATTGTCTACATAAATTATGCTAAATGCATACTAAAGGAAACAAAACAGCTATTGATAAAAGTGGATAAAATTAAATTTTTATCTATTGATCTAGATGCCTCTTCCTATGTATGAGATTAATTCTGTTTTTATTTAAAACTTACTCTACCCAAAGAGAAAAAAATAAAAGTATCATAAGCATTTGTCTCTCATACAATATTTATAGATTTAAGAGCTTTGTGGGAGGCAACTGTCGGTCTGCTGGTCTGAAGCCAAGAGTGGGAGAAACGGTTGCAGATAAGTATACCTATATCCCTGGTAGCTCAGCTGGTAAGGAATCCCCCTTCAGTACAGGAGACCTTGGTTCAATCCCTGGGTTGGGAAGATCCCCTGGAAAAGGGATAGGCTATACACTCCAGTATTCTTGGGCTTCCCTGGTGGCTCAGATGGTAAAGAATCCACCTGCAGTGCAGGAGACCTGGGTTCCATCCCTGGTTTGGGAAGATCTCTTGGAGAAGGAAATGGCCACCCACTCCAGTATTCTTGCCTGGAGAATTCCATGGACAGAGGAGCCTGGCAGGCCCCAATCCTGGTCACAAGGAATCAGACATGACTGAGCGACTTAAAAAAGCACAGAATTGAGCCTATTTTGTTGGTTCTTTTCCTCACATAAGAAGTCTGGAGACAAGAATCTGGGCTAGTGTATGGCTTAAAGAAGGTAAGAACGTCCCAACCACACCTTATCTTTCTGTTTCCTGTTTCCACACTTTCCAAAATGGGCTTTTGTCTCCCTGGTTTATGGCTTCTTGAATCTGTGTTCCAGGATTGGGAAAAAAAAAAAAAAAGGTACTGGGAGTTGGGGGAGGGGAAAGCCTCTTCTTATGAGACTTGCCTTTTATTTAGGAAGATTGCCTCTCCATGGACATTCTTAATGAGGCAAAAATGGATGATGTGATTAACCAAATATTTTTATTCTTATAAAATGACCATACATGCCAGTGTGTGGTCAATACTCATATTAGAATTTGATTCCTTGATGATATATCTGAAATGATTTCACGTACACACACATACACATATGCATACATGCTCAGTGTGTGCATGCTCAGTCGCTTCAGCGTGTCCGACTCTTTGCAACCCCTACGGGCTGCAGCCCACCAGGCTCCTCTGTCCATGGGATTTCCCAGGCAAGAATACTGGAGTGGGTTGTCATTCCCTTCTCCAGGAGATCTTCTCAACCCAAGGACGGAACCTGTGTGTCTTATGTCTCCTGCATTGGCAAGCAGATTCTTTACCCCTCAGCCACCTGGGAAGCCCATACACACACACACACACACAATTTCTGTCTTGTTTTCAGCTGAAGCTCCAGAACACTAAATGCTACTAAGTAGCTCCATATCTCCAAGTAAGTACCAGGCTAAGTATGCAGCAATTCTGACCTTCCCTCCAATCCAAAGGACAGGAAAGACTGAGAACACACCGAGACTCTCTCCCACCCCAACCTCATCAGTGAGAGGATAGGAGAAGTGACGTTCCTCTGTCTCAAGCCAAACTAGAAAATGAACATCAGACTCCCAAGAGGAGCTTAGTACTGGTTTCCTGGAGGGACACAATGGTGTCTGAGTTATCAACTTAAAACATGGAGTTGCCAAGAGTAGTCTAGTGAGTGGGGGAGAAGCTGATGGAGAGAAAGAGAGGAAGCCCACCTAGGCCTTCTCCAACAGCTGACAGCCAACCTGAGTGAGATAAGGATGGAGAAAGGATAGAGTTTCAAATAAAGCTGACAGCGTTGTTTCTGTTTCTTATTGTACCGAACTGAGCATGGCGTTAAGGGCTAAGATATTTTTGTGACTAGAAGGGACTAGAGGATTTATCTGAGGTAAAATAGAAAAATAATAGATCTTGTCATACATTTTCTCCAAGATGCTAGAAAGAAACAGCTCTTCAGAGCAGATCTGAATAAGCAGTCAGTGACAAGAACAGATAATATCTGACCCTTTAAGTATGTACACGTATGTTGATATTCTTACACAGGAATAGAGCCTTTTAGAAGGATATACCAGAGACTGGTAACAGTAATTACCTCTGGAGAAGAAAAAGGAAGAACTAGCACTGGAGAAGGCAATGGCAACCCACCCCAGGGTTCTTGCCAGGAGAATCCCAGGGATGGCGGAGCCTGGTGGGCTGCAGTCTATGGGGTCGTACAGGCGGACACGACTGACGTGACTTAGCAGCAGCAGCAGGACTAAGTAAGGAAGAGAGATTTTCACTGCTGTCCGTTGGTCTCTGAATTAATGACCTTAGACATTGATTATTTAAGAAAAAAAATCGATTTAAAAAGGTTTATTGGAATTTTGTGGTGGCTCTATGTATGTAAACATCAATTATAAATTGTATAAATATGGTGAATACTTGGGTAAAAAATTTTTTAAACAAGAACAAAACACGCTGAAAAGGAGCAAAGTCTGATCAATACATATACCAATAAAAGAAGCTAATCAAGAAGATCAAAACTCAAACTCTGAAATGCTATCAACTTTTTAGTCAAACTATCATAGGGAGTGAAAGTCATAGGAGAGTTTTCATTTTATAGTTTTTTGTGTGTGGTTGAAATTTCCAATCATGAATATGATGAGCATATATAGTTTCTCAAAACAAGTGTTATACCTCTATTTATATGTGTACTGCTTGAACACACACAGCAACAGTAACTGCAAACTTACACTTTTCAAGTTCTTAGAAGTCTACTTTGCAGATTATTTATCCATTTACTCTTATCTTTTAAAACAAATCACTGTAACATGAAAGCTCAGTGCTGTTTTATAATCATGATGTGAAATATCAGTCAATAAGAAAAATACCCCACGTGTTCCTACACAATTTGACAGTGCACCAGGGTGAACATTTTTGGTGGGATTTTTCTAAAGACATATTCTGCGGGAAAATTTTTGTAACATTATGCTACTGATACGGATGGTAGATCCAATGGCTATTTTTCATTTAATGAATTATTCTGCACCATGACCATATTTTGGAGAAGGAAATGGCAATCCGCTCCAGTATTCTTGCCTGGAGAATCCCATGGAATCCCATGGAGAATCCCATGGAGGAGTTTGGTGGGCTACAGTCCACAGGTTGCAAAGAGTCGGACACGACCGAGGGACTTCACTTTCACTTTCAGGACCATATTTTGCTGCTGTTATTGCTGTTATATATGTTTTAGGACACTGATGCCTCAGAATTGTTCACTACAGTGGAGGACCATATTCTGATCATGGAAATTAAAGTGCTCTTATTTCTTGGAAGTAGAATTAGATACACGATTATTTGCTGACATATATACTTGATACATGTATACATGATACAAATATATACATGAGAGTCAACTTTCTCCATTCTGCTCCAAAATCTATGTCCTTTTGAGTTGACTTAGGTTTTCCTCTGAGATCAAGTCAACATTATTATTAAGAAGTCCACTATGACCTTCTGTTCTGTAGTTTCTCAAACTTAAAACTCTGCTATGCTCCTGTATCTCTGATAAGATTTTTGAGGCCACAAGGAAATATTTCCATTTCTCTCTCATTGTTTATTTGTGAGATAGGAAAATTCATGGACTAGTCAAAATAAATGCACACGATTCTGAAATCTTTCAATTTGTGTTAAGTAGATACAGGTGAATTTCATATTATCTCAATTTCCTATTATTTCTGAATTGTGCATATAAGCTTAGCAAGCTGATTTCTCACCTTTTAAGAATTCCTGGAGATCATCATTCTAGTTTTCAAAACCACTGGTGTAAAGAGCATGGGCTTCGTGGTCACAGATCATGGTTTAATGCTGGTTCTGGCCCTTAATAAGCATGAGCAAATAGATCCCTTATCTCAGGAAAATCTAGGCTCTGATTTAGAGTGTTGCTGAAGGAATTAAAAACATTGGCGCACATAAACTGGTTGGTAGCTGGCAAACGTTTTGTATCATTTTACATACGCCACATCATTAAATCCCCATAGCAAACTTGTAAGGTGGGTTTTATTAACTTAGTTTTCTAAATAAGGAAAGCTAAAGTGCTGGAGCTGAGCTTGAATCTCAAACGAGAGATTTCAAAACAGCAAAGAGAATGGTTTAGGGAAGACAACATACTTCCATAGATGCATGGAAGTGTCATATGTTGGACCTGTGGAAGAAAAACATTTATTTTCATTTTTTTCTCATGTGTTAGTCGCTCAGTCATGCCGTACTCTTTGCGACCCCATGGACTGCCATCCACCAGGTTCCTCTGTCCATGAGATTTTCCAGGCAAGGATGCTGGAGTGGGTTGCCATTTCCTTCTCCAGGGGATCTTCCCAACCCAGGGATTGAACCTGGGTCTCCTGCACTGCAGGCAAATTCTTTACCGACTGAGCTACAAGGGAAGCCCTCATATCTAACTATAAATATAGATTTTCTATGTTAAAATTTCTCAACCGTATCAGACCTGCTGGTCCCTTTTTATAACAATAATTTATAACCCTCACTTTACTGTCCTGGAATAATATTTATAGATAACCTACTATACCCAGGAAGTTAAATCTATCTATCTAATAACCCCAATATAATATAGGAGGAAATAAAAAGATAGCAATTTAATTAAACAATTTGTATTTCAATACAAAATGTTCAGGCACAATTTCACTAGAAATCACAGGTGGCCCTTGTGCTAAAGAACCTGCCTGCCAATACAGGAGACATAAGAGACGTGAGTTTGAATCCTGGGTTGGGAAGATTTCCCTGGAGGAGGGCATAGTAACCCACTCCAGTATTCTTGCCTGGAGAATCCCATGGACAAATGAGCCTTGTGGGTGGGCTACAGTTCGTGGAGTCGCAAAAAGTCTGCTGCTGCTAAGTCGCTTCAGTCGTGTCCGACTCTGTGCGACCCCATAGACGGCAGCCCACCAGGCTCCCCCGTCCCTGGGATTCTCCAGGCAAGAACACTGGAGTGGGTTGCCATTTCCTTCTCCAATGCATGAAGGTGAAAAGAGAAAGTGAAGTTGCTCAGTTGTGTCTGACTCTTAGCGACCCCATGGACTGCAGCGTACCAGGCTCCTCTGTCCATGGGATTTTCCAGGCAAGAGTACTGGAGTGGGGTGCCATTGCCTTCTCCATGCAAATAGTCAGACACAACTAAAAGCTACTTAGCACAAGTACATATCACCAGGACTGTGACAACTTAAGTAGGTTTCAAAAAGCCATTGGAGAATGTCATGGTTTTTGACCAGAATACTTTATTTAGTATTATTTTGATATTTATTTATTAGACTGCATCAGGTCCCACTTGCAGGCTCTTGGTTGCAGCATGTGGACTTCTCTCTAGCTGTGGTGTGTGGGTTCTAGGATGAAAAGGCTCAGTCGTTGTGGCAGGCAGGCTTAGTTGCACCACAGCACGTGGGCTCTCTGTTCCCCCACCAGGGATCAAACCTGCTTCCCCTGCATTGGAAGGTGAATTATTAACCACTGGCCCACCAGGGAAATCCCTTATCTATAATACTTAAATTCTAAGGCCAGTAACAACCTTAATAGGGAAGATCATAATATCCATTTTCTTCCAGGAGAATGTCAACTAAATAAACATATATAGATAAATATATGTTTCACAGATTCTACTCCTTCCCCAAATCTTAAATCCACTTTCCTGCTGCCCTCTCTCCTTCCAAAAAAAAGATGAGAGATTAACGGAAAAATGCATTTCTTGCCCATTGGCCTTTTCTCATCCCACTGCTTAGGCCCCAAATTTTAGATACTTTCTCTTACCTACATTCAATTCAAGATCTATGATCATTCCCACTATCTTCACTGCTATTGTCTCTTCAAGTCACTGAGATTTGCCTGAAATATGGCAAACTGTCTTCTAATTGATTTCTCTGCTTCCAAATTTGATGCTTTATAATCTATTTCCAAATCAGTCCGAGTATTATGGGCTGAATTGTGTCTCTCTAACATTTCTATGTTTATGCTCTAACCTCCAGTGTAACTGTACTTGGAGATAGAGGTTTTATGGAAGAAATTAAGGTTAAATATGGTCTTAAGGGCAGGGCACTAATCTGATAAGCCTCTCTCCTTATAATAAGAGGCCCAGGAGAGCTCAGTTTTTACCATGTGAGGACACAGCTAGTAGGGAGGTGACTTCATGCCAGGAAGAGAGCTCTCACCAGAACCCACATATGCTGGCACCCTCATCTTGAATTTCCAGCCTCTAGAACCATGAGAAAATAAATTTCTGTTGTAGGGTTTCCCAGCTTATGGTATTAAAAAGCCTAATACACAGAGTAATTTTTTTTTTTTTTTTTAACCTAAGTCACACCATGCATCCCTCTGAGTGGAACACTCCACTGGATTCTTACTCCTCTGAGTATTAGGAAAGAGTCCTAGCAATCCTAGAAATTGCCTTTAGGAACCTATAAATTCTGGCTTCTTTCCGTCTTAATTCCATTTCCTACTACTCTCCCCATCCATCACTTCCCTTCAACCACACTGCCCTCCTCTTATTCTTCAACCCACCATTCCCATCTCAGGCATATCCCCATTTCAGGGCCTCTGTGCCAACTATTCCTTCTGACAGAATTCTCTTTTGTCTAGTCATGATTCACTCCTCACTTTCTATGAGCCTTTGTTCAAAAATTAATGACTTAATGAAAAAAATAATGAATTTATGGTATCTAAGTGTCAGTTTAATACACTCGCAACTTTAGAGTTAAATTGTATCACCTGTTATACCGTAAAGGAATACAAATTATAACTTCCTTTTAGTAACAAAATGTTTGGTTTTTAATACCCTCAAGGATTACTGCAGTAAATCCAAATAAATATTCCAGCTCCTAATTAAGATAGGAATGCGAGTTGATAAATCACCTGAAATGACCTTATATGAATAGTTTTACTGACTTTGATGAATTTTTTAAGCAGATATTTGGTAAGTACCCACTATGTAAGGTTCATTGGCCACTGAAGAATCAAAAATAAAATAGTCCCTACCACAAGGAGCTCACAGAGTAGTAGGGACCAACTTATGTTGAAATAATCACTGCTTTTAACACAATGCAAAACTTAAACACAATTCCTTAATAGTTTTTATTTCCTTTTTTTTAAAGTTAAACCCAAGTAAAAGTATACTCCTCTTTTTGTGAATTATATCATTAAACAAACTACGTATCCACTAGCATAGAGATTGATATGGAATTATTTTCCTAAAAACTAACACTAGTCATCTATGAGTGATGCTTTCATCATTTGAAAAGTAAGCATGTATCAAAAAACATGTTAGGTCAGTATTTTCAATAATAGGTCTCAACCCCAAGAATTAAAATTGAAAAGTGATGTTATTATATCCAAAAATGAAATGAGCAAATTTAGCCAAGGGAAAGAGGTTTCGCTCAAGAATGTTCCTAAAGTGTTTCTGGCAAAAATTTTGCCCTGTTTCTAAACAGGCAGCATACCCTATTTAAAAGTTTCACTCCTCCCCGCCACATCTCGGAAAAACTATCGGTGCACGAGTTCTTCCTTTCAACAAACTCCTAGGTTCACGAAAAAAGCCAAGCTGTACAAGCTCTATGATTGGCTAAGAAGTGAATGACGTAAGGTTTCTCAAGTCCAATAAGAATCGTCCGCCCCAAACCGGCTCAGATTCCACCTTCTGATTGGTCCTTACGGCAAGAAGGCAGGGACAATTGCTAAAATTGACCTCTGGGACTGAACCAGGAAAAGATGGCGGCGGCCAGGTCTTGGAGGTTTGTGTTCCGAGGTCCAGGGCTGTCATTGCACACCGCGGCCGAGGCCGCCGTCACGGCTCCAGAAGTGACCGGATCAGATGTCAAGGCGGCCCCAGTCGCGCGCTACCCGCCGATCGTGGCCTCCCTAACTGCCGACAGCAAGGCAGCACGACAGCGGCGAGTGGAGCGATGGCACGCCACGGTGCATGCGGCCAATTCGGTGGACGAGAAGCTGCGAATTCTTACCAAGATGCAGTTCATGAAATACGTGGTTTACCCGCAGACCTTCGCCCTGAACGCTGACCGCTGGTACCAGAACTTCACCAAGACCGTGTTCCTCTCGGGGCTACCGCCGCTGCCTGCCCAGCCAGATCGGGAGCCCGCGCAGGTTCTGGACCTCGCTGCTCTGCGCACCGCCGCCTGTGACTGCCTCCTGCAGGAGCACTTCTTTCTGCGGCGTAAGAAGCGTGCGCCCATCTACCAGGAACGCTACACCGTCGCCTCACCCTTCTTGGACCAACTGGTAGCTTCCCTCACCGGCTTGCTCAGCGCTTACAATCCCGTCCTGGCTGCCGCCGCCCTCGGTGAGCCTCGGGCCGCCTTTCGGGGCGGGGGAGGTGGGGGATAGTAGGGGACCGTGGGTGCGTGCTTGCGTGCTAAGTCGCTTCAGTAGTGTCCGACTCTTTGCTGTCTCGTGGCCTGTAGTTCGCCAGGCTCCTCTGTCATGGAATTTTTCAGGCAAGAATACTGGAGTGGGTTGCCGTACCCTGCTCCAGGGGATCTTCCCCTACCAGGGATGGAGCCGGCTCTCCTATCTTCTGTATTGGCAGGCGGGTTCTTTACCACGAGCGCCACCTGGGAAGCCTGGGAAGGCCTCTCTTTGGGCCAAATTTGCCCCATCTTCATTTCTTTCTGCTTGGTCAGTTCTTTCCCATTCCTTTCGCTCCTAGCTAGGGGCCGCGTCCGGAGACTGGGTTGCCGGGTCTGTACTTCCACATACTAACTGTACTGTTTAGGGAAGATCCAGCCAAATGGAAGAGTAGTGTTGGTTAAAAGAAGGGTCTTCTAGAGAGCGGGACAGACCTGGGGTTGCCTTTTCACTCTTCCACCAAGTTACTGACCTTTTGGCGGTTTATAAACCGATTTTGACCTCGTTTTCCCTCATTTTCAAGGTGAGAATACGATAATAGTACCACTTTGTCATAGAACTGTTAAGATTAAAGATGGTATTGATTAAAATACCTAACGTATATTCAGCACTTCCTGTATGCCTGACCTTGTTCTGTATTTTATATGTGCCAAATTTAATCCTTACAATAACTTTACAGTAGGTAGCACTGTTTTCGTAAAAACCAAACAAACCCAAAGCACAGAGTCATAAAGTTCATTTAGTCAAAGAACCTATTGCTGGTAGAATTGGAGGACAGGCTTCAAACCCATTCATTTTGGGTTTCCAATAAACAGTCGGCAACTTCTGTTTTACTGTTAAAAGCAGGCTTGAAAAATAATTAATGGATAGTATTTTAAAGATCAGTGTTTCTGAGGCGTTCGTGATTTTGTATCTGCCACCCCTGTAGGTATCTTAATAAATATTAAGGTAATGTTACTATAACTGTAGGTGTATGTTCAGCTGAGTCTTGTAGTGTGCTTGTTACTTCCCTGCCAGTTGGTAATGAAGTGGTCTCCAGGGAACCATCAGACTTTTCCTCATGATTGATGGCCTGGGAAAGTTGACTTAATCTGCTCAAGACCTAGGTTCCTCTTGTATGTAATGGAGATGATGGCAACTATACATACCTTTGAGAATTATTGTGAAGATTGAATTAGTAATTCATGAGACAGCTGTGACTCTTACTAAACTTTTTATGTCTGTTGAGTGAGATTGCTGTTGCTCTTATTTTGTGTTTATTCTTAACTGAGAAACCTCTTTGGTCACAACGCTTAATGTACTGTGGCACAGGTAGAGAATGACAGTTTAAGTATTATCTTTATGTTGTGATCGTTTAAGTTATCACATAATTCAAACTTTAACTTACACCAAAGAGTAATTCTTGGTGTATTTTCAATTAGCACAGTTCTTGAATTCTGTATTGCTGAGCCGGGTATTCTGAGAATAACTAGATTTATTCAGATTATCGGATAAAAATGTTTTGAATATCTTTTGATAGATTGTAACCGCCCAGTTCACTTCTACTGGTTGCGAGGTGAAGAAATTATTCCTGGTGGTCATCGGAAAGGTCGAGTTGATGCTGTGCGATACCAGATAAACGATAAACCACACAACCAGATTCGAATATCCAGACAACTCCCTGAGGTAAGGATGTATTGCTTATGTGTCTGTTGACAGTTGAAGAGGAAGTATCAGCATGCTAGATCAGTGGTCCCTAACATTTTTGACACCAGGGACTGGATTTTATGGGATATAGTGTTTCCTTGGACTTGGGGCAGGAGTTGGTGGGGAATGATTTCAGGATGATTCAAGTGTTATATTTATTTTGCACTTAATTTCTGTTATTATTAAATTGTGACATATAATGAAATAATTATAGAACTCATCATAATGCACAGTCAGTGGGAGCCCTGAGTTTGTTTGCCACAACTAGACAGTCCCGTCTAGGGGTGATGGGAGACCATGACACCAAAAGTATGTTGCTTTTGTCCAATCTGTAATTTCGTTTTGCCTGCTGTCACTGCAGAAAACCCTGCTTCACAAAGATGGGATGTAGGAAATGGAAGTAGGCTTTGCAGTGCTTTTGTGGCAGTTTGACAATCTGCCTCGACTAAACATATGGAGATTTGAGGTTGTCTCAAACATACTTTTAAGACCACCATCATTTGTGATCTCAAGCAGTACTGTGAGCCACGGGGAGCAGCTCTAAATACAGACAAGGCTTTGCTCACCTGCTGCGCACCTCCTGCTTTACAGCCCGGTTCCTGACAGGCTGTGGACCAGTACCTGTCCGTAGCCCAGGAATCGGGGACCCCTGTGGTAGGTAATGGGTTAGGAAGGATAAAAAGCTTTGGGTAGAGCCCTTTCCTTCCAAGTGTATTTGGAGTACATCTCATCTGAAATGCTTTTTCAGCTTTTTAACTGTATATTCTGCAGAGGTCAGATAATTTTAAGTGAGGTTAAGACATCAGTTTTTAGGACCATACAAATCTTTTCATTTTCTTAATATAAAAATACTGATGATAGTTTATGATTATAATTTATAGTGAACTATCCTATCTCATTGTAAATCACATTTTTACAGCTAGAAGTATTCATTTTACAGGTATCCAGTTCTTTTGGAGAAAGCAAGTGTATTCTGAGTATTATCTATCTGTCCATGTCAGAGGTTGGCACATTTCTTCTGCAAAGGTCCAAATAGTAAATATTTTAGGCTTTAGGGGCCATAAGTTTCTGTTGCATTCTCAGTTCTTATCATGTAAAAATAGTCCTGTACCATATGTAAATGAATTGACATGACTGTTCCAGTAAACTTTATTTGGAAAAACAGCTGGCTAGATTTGGCCCATCATTAGATGATAGAGTTTAATCATTTAAGATTTTTAACTAGTAAGAATGTGAGTAAAATATATGCTAGTGTTGCTGTGAATTTACTTATGACTTTTTTCTTTAAGTTTGTGCCACTGGATTATTCTGTACCTGTAGAAATCCCTGTTAAGAATTGTAAGCCAGACAAACTCCCATTATTCAAACGGCAATATGAAAATGCCATCTTTATCGGTAAGTTTCTCTTTTAATAAATGTGTTCAAAGTGTCCTGTGCAAATTTGCATAATTAATTTTTGATGACCAAGAAGTTCAGCCTGTCCATGAGCAATGTAACTCATCTCAGGTTGCAACATACATGAAAATTGAAAGAGAGTATTCTTTCAACTTACCATTTAAAATTTTATGTTTCTGCTGAATTACAGTATTTAAGGTTAAAAAACAGTTATAGTTTCTGATTTAATTTTACTCTGCATGAAAGTCGCTAGGCCCATGCAAATGACACATTTCTTTTCCTCTTTATGACTAATATTCCGTTGGGCAGGCACGTGCACACATACACACATACATGTATACACATACACACACACACACCACATTTTCTTTATCCATTTTTTTGTTGAAGGATATTTAGGTTGCTTGCATATCCTGGCTTTTGTAAGTAGTGCTGCTATGAACATTGGGATGCATGCATCTTTTGGAATTCTGGTTTTCTCCAGATATGTGCCAAGGAGTGGGACTGCTGGGTCACATGGTATTTCTGTTCTTAATTTTTTAAGGAATCTCCATGCTGTTCTCCATAGTGAATATATAGATTTACATTCCCACCAACAGTGTAGGAAAGTTCCCCTTTCACCGCAGCTTCAGCATTTGTTGTGTATTTTTGGTGGTGGTCATTTTGACTGGTATGAAGTGGTACCTCATGGTAGTTTTCTTTTGCGCTTCTCTAATAATTAGTGATGCTGAGCATCTTTAATAGTATGTTTTAATGTGACTTTTACCATAATTTAAAAAACATAAAAAATAGTTATACATGTTATGCTTTGTTAATTTGTTATTTATATGGAACAGTGTGTTTTTTTCAAAAACGAAAAAGTATAGAGCTGAATTTGAGGTAGTGATTGACTTTTTTTGACAAAAGTCTCCCATTTGTGTAACACACTATGATAACCATCAGGAATAGAAAAATTAATCTCTGCCCTCATACAGCTTATACGTTGGCTATTTTTTCTCTGTTTATTAATTCCTAGCTGACTGAAAAACATTTTTAAGAAAGCAGCTGTATGCTGGTCCTCCAGAACTGTTTTATCAGTCCTCTATCAATCACTGTGGTGGTCTTAGAGAGTGAATTATGGGGAACTTTTGGTTGAAAACACTTTCCACTAAAATCAAGAATGTCAGCATTATAAAGGAAGTTTTTAAAGTTATGAAATGTTTGCATCCTTTGGTGAATATGACCAGGAGGATGACAGAGTTCCCAATGATGACCAAAGAGTTTGATAAAACTGATATAATAGGGAATTATAAATTTTACATATGTTCTTTGGACTAATGATAGCTAGCAGATTGTACTTTCAGGTGAAATTTTTTATAAACAATAAGTAAACCAAGCTTTCCATTTGTGTATTTTGAGTGCTGATCACATAATGAGTAGAGGAGATATGTGTGTTTGAAGTAAATACTGAGGACATGTGTCTAGATTCCCTACTTGTGCATTTTATCTGAAATGTTTTTATTTTGCTCTCAGGCACAAGGACAGCAGATCCACTCTGTTATGGACATACCCAGTTTCATCTGCTACCTGACAAATTAAAAAGGGAACGGCTTTTGAAACAAAACTGTGCTGATCAGATAGAAGTCATTTTTAGAGCTAATGCTATTGCAAGCCTTTTTGCTTGGACTGGAGCACAGGCTATGTATCAAGGTAAAACTAGTTTGATGGCATCAATGTTATTGGAAAACCTTTTAAGAATTTAGCAGGTCAAATTATTTTCTTTAGGATAAAACATAGGTAGAACTTAACACTTTGAAAACTTGCATTGACACACAATGCAATTGTTTTAAAATCCATAATTAAATATTTTACATTTGTAGTTGGTTAGTGACAATTTGGTAGTTACTGTCATCTTTTACTCTGACCATTTTTGTGTGAATGCATTTTTTTTCTGATGATATTCTCAAATATTTCAAAGACGAGCTAACTGAATCAACTCTAGATGATAACAGCTTTCTGACACTAGAAAATGAACTGCTTTCATGGATTAAATTTTAGATAAAATCACAGTTATCATGTATAATTTCTTTGAGGACCATATCTAGGGTATAGATTGGGAGACAGTTCATTCAGTTAATGGCTTATGGTTTTTACATACCAGGCACTGTTGGCTTTGGAGATACAGTGTTGAATGAGAGAGATCCTGCTTTCCTGGCGCTTACATTATAGTAGGGATAGTAAAAGATAGTAAACATGTAGTGTTTTTGAAAGTATTAATCACTTCAGTCATGTCCAACTCTATGTGACCCTATGGACTGTAGCCCACCAGGCTTCTCTGTCCATGGGAATTCGCCAGGCAAGCATAGTGGAAGTGGATAGCCATTCCCTCCTTCAAGGAATCTTCCGACTAGTGATGATGCTCTGAAGAGAACATACTAGATGAAAGGGAGACTATGCATAGGGTGCAGGTATAAATGAGGCATGGGGCAGAAGCACTTTAGACTTTTAGAGTTAATTCAGGGGAGGTCTCTAAAGATTTTCATTTGAACAGAGACCTGAGGATGAGGAGCCATCTTTGCATAAACTTGTGGGAAGGACACTTCCAGGCAAAGGGAATGACAGGTAGCTCTGAGGTCGGAACAGACTTGAAGTGTTTAAGGAATAGCATGAAGGCTGATGAAGAAAGGGAGTGGGAGAATGAAGATAGGGAGCTGGAGTGAGATAGAGGGAGCTGGAGGCATGTCACAGAGGACTTTCAGAGCCCATTGTGAACCACTTGACTTTTGTTACAAAACCAGAAGTAATAGAATGCATACCTAGGTTGCTGCTGCTGCTGCTAAGTTGCTTCAGTCGTGTCCGACTCTGTGCGACCCCATAGATGGCAGCCCACCAGGCTCCCCCATCCCTGGGATTCTCCAGACAAGAACACTGGAGTGGGTTGCCATTTCCTTCTCCAATGCATGAAAGTGAAAAGTGAAAGTGAAGTCGCTCAGTCATCTCCGACTCTTAGCGACCCCATGGACTGCAGCCTACCAGGCTCCTCCGTCCATGCATGAAAGTGAAAAGTGAAAGTGAAGTCGCTCAGTCGTGTCCGACTCTTAGCAACCCCATGGACTGCAGCCTACCAGGCTCCTCCATCCATGGGATTTTCCAGGCAAGAGTACTAGAGTGGGGTGCCATTGCTACTCCTATGTAAATATCCAGGAGGAGTTTTAACAGTGATTTAATTATTGCCAGGCTCACCTTTATTTCCTTTGTATATGTATTTTTAACCTCATACTCACCATTGTTAACTTATGTCTTTATAATAGAACTAAATAGATAAGAATAGGAATACAAGTAGACAATCAGAAAAATTAAGAGGAAACTTTATTGAAGATGTTAGAATGCATAGTTTATTCATAAAAAATAAAGTACTTCTTTTTATATTATAATTAATTCTGTATTTTAACAATACTGTTTATTGGCTGTATTCATTAAAGTTGATTTAAAATATATATGTGGCAAAATTTACAACTTACTGCGTACCCTTGAATTTAAAAGTATGAAAGCCAGTCAGCCTGGACCAAGAAACAGCCAGAAAATTTGAATAATAAAGATATTCAGATATCCTGGAACCTTATGATAACATAAAATACACTAGGCAAAATGAAAACAACTCATAAAACCGATTTTGAATTATAAATTAAGACATAGAATTCATCTGATAACTACCTGGTTTAAGTTCTTAGAAAGTCAAGGGTTTTTCTGAGGGCATTTTTTTTTTTTTTTTTTTGTAGATTTGGTGAAATAAATGTCTGTAATGGTTATTGGATGGTAGATGCTGCTGATATAAGGGAAATTTGAACATATTTAGGGTTGGTGAATAATGATGTGGAGACATCTGCATAAATGGAGCTCACTTCTCTTCTTAGGTGAAATGAGTTAAGGTTGAAATCTGATGAAGTCCAAAGTTGTCGAAAAAGCGTATCATGAACCTTGTGGATCCTAGAAGGAAGGAAATAGTTCTTGATGCAGATATGGAATATAGAATTAGGATGGAGAAGATAGTGAAAACATTGAGATCTTTAGAAATTTGGTAGGTAAAATATCCAGATTATAGGAGGTGTTTTATATCCTCTAGTGTGTGTGTTTCGTTTTGGTAAAATATATTCTATATATAAGTTTCAGCATAGCTTTTCTTCTACAGGATTCTGGAGTGAAGCAGACGTTACTCGACCTTTTGTCTCTCAGGCTGTGATCACAGATGGAAAATACTTCTCCTTTTTCTGTTACCAGTTAAACACTTTGGCACTGACTGCGCAAGCTGATCAAAACAACCCTCGTAAAAATATATGTTGGGGGACACAAAGTAAGCCTCTTTATGAAACAATCGAAGATAATGATGTCAAAGGTTTTAATGATGACGTTTTACTTCAGTTAGTTCACTTTCTACTAAATAGACCAGAAGAAGACAAAGCACAGCTGTTGGTAAATTAAGAAAAAACATTTGCTTTGGGACTTTGGGAATACTTAAATTTCACTGAAGGAACAATAAAAGGAATTTTGGTAATGAGACTTCTGTCAAATATTAAATACATGGATTTTGAGACAAATGTTTCTTTACTTTAACCTGTGATTAGATCTTTCATTTTGCTCAAAGTACTAAGAGATTTAATTTTAGATACAATATGTTGATTAAAAATAATTTCATTCATATGTGACTGATGAGACTAATTGAATAATCTTCAATACTTGGTGTTATTTGTTTCTGTGTGTAAGCGTGTATCACTTACTGCATACCACTCACTGCATGACAGGCCAGTAATCTGAGAGATAAGGAGTTGGGGCAAGGAAAAATGACTTTATCTGGAAAGCCAGCAAGCTGAGACGATGACAAGCTAATGTCCTAAAGAATGATTTTAATTTGAGGTAGACTTTTAGCTTTTATGCTAGGGAAGCAGGAGGGTAGCAGGGTGCCTGATCAGATTGCGGACCTTATTCTGATTGGATGGTAATGAGATAATCAGGTGGTATTTTGGGAGTCAACATTATCAACCTGATTGCAACCTGGCTGGGGTCTCAGAATATTAACTATAACCCTCAAGGAGGAACTAAAGGTCTTTGACTTTGTTTTATGACTATGTTTTATTTTGTCTTCAGTTCAGTTCAGTTGCTCAGTGTGTCTGACTCTCTACGACCACATAAACTGCAGCACACCAGGCCTCCCTGTCCATCAGCAACTGCTGGAGTCTACCCAAACTCATATCCATGGAGTCGGTGATGCCATCCAACCATCTCATCCTCTGTTGTCCCCTTCTCCTCCTGCCCTCAATCTTTCCCAGCATCAGGGTCTTTTCAAATGAGTCAGCTCTTTGCAGCATCAGGTGGCCTAAGTATTGAAGTTTCACCTTCAACATCAGTCCTTCCAATGAACACCCAGGACTGATCTCCTTTAGGATGGACTGGTTGGATCTCCTTGAGGTCCAAGGGACTCCCAAGAGTCTTCTCCAACACCACAGTTCAAAAGCATCAATTCTTCGGACTCAGCTTTCTTAATCGTCCAACTCTCACATCCATACATGACTACTGGAAAAACCATAGCCTTGACTAGATGGACCTTTGTTGACAAAGTAATATCTCTGCTTTTTTAATATGCTGTCTAGGTGGGTCATAACTTTCCTTCCAAGAAGTAAGCGTCTTTTAATTTCATGGCTGCAGTCACCATCTACAGTGATTCTGGAGCCCCTAAAAATAAAGTCTGACACTGTTTCCACTGTTTCCCCATCTGTTTCCCATGAAGTGATGGGACCCGATGCCATGGTCTTTCTTTTCTGAATGTTGAGCTTTAAGCCAACTTTTTCACTCTCCTCTTTCACTTTCATCAAGAGGCTCTTCAGTTCTTCACTTTCTGCCATAAGGGTGGTGTCATCTGCATATCTGAGATTACTGATATTTCTCCCTGCAATCTTGATTCCAGCTTGTGCTTCTTCCAGCCCAGTATTTCTCATGATGTACTCTGCATATAAGTTAAATAAGCAGAGTGACAATATGCAGCCTTGATGTACTCCGTTTCCTATTTGGAACCAGTCTGTTGTTCCATGTCCAGTTCTAACTGTTGCTTCCTGAACTGCATATAGGTTTCTCAAGAGGCAGGTCAGGTGGTCTGGTATTCCCATCTCTTTCAGAATTTTCCAGTTTATTGTGATGCACACAGTCAAAGGCTTTGGCATAGTCAACAAAGCAGAAATAGATGTTTTTCTGGAACTCTTGCTTTTTCGATGATCCAGCGGATTTTGGCCATTTGATCTCCGGTTCCTCTGCCTTTTCTAAAACCAGCTTGAACATCTGGAAGTTCATGGTTCACTTATTGCTGAAGCCTGGCTTGGAGAATTTTGAGCATTACTTTCCTAGCGTGTGAGATGAGTGCAGTTGTGCGGTAGTTTGAGCGTTGTCTTGCCTGACTATTTTTGCTTGTTTCTGCATTGTCTCATTTCTCTGATTGAATTTGCTGTTTGGAACTGAGGGAAGGCCTTGGAGGCTAAAGCTTTTCTGTAAATAAGAAATGAGGTATACAGGAGTTCTGTTCCCTGGAAGACTCTACAGGTCCTGCTGCATTTTCTGTGGTTTAAAAAGTAATACAAAGACAGTAATTCAAATGCTTGAGAATATGTACATGTTTTGTTATTTTTTTTAAAGTATTTTTGTAATAACATGGCACAGAGTTTTAGATCCCTACACAAACCCTCCAAAACATGAACAATATTTTGCACAAATAGGAAGCTGACTCAAGGAGGTTAAAGTGACATTATTAAGGTTTCACAGATGATGAGTAATACACCTGATGAATTATATGCAACCTAGGTTCTTAGACCTTAGAAGTAACATTAACATGTTTCTGCTAGTTGCTTTTGTTCTGTCCCAAAGATTGGGAAACTAGGTTTGTTATGTTTCAAAATCAGTTGTCAGTTGGTAAAATTGTTATTCTTGCTAATAATTAAGGTTCATCCAAAAATTACCTTTGTTGTTGCTCTTGGTTTTGTTGTTGTTTTTCTCCACCAGTCTTTTATTTATTGTTAACAATGCTTGGAATATTGTTTCCTACCCTTGTTCCTCTTTATTCCAACTTGGATATTGCATTCTCATTCAGCCTTAATGTAAAAAAAAAATGCAGATGTAGAGGGCACAACTTTCAGTTCAGTTCAGTCGCTCAGTCATGTCTGACTCTTTGCGACCCCATGAATCACAACACCCCTGGCCTCCCTGTCCATCACCAACTCCTGGAGTTCACTCAGATTCAACGTACATCAAGTCAGTGATGCCATCCAGCCATCTCATGCTCTGTTGTCCCCTTCCCCTCCTCTCCCCAATTCCTCCCAGCATCAGAGTCTTTTCCAATGAGTCAACCCTTTGCATGAGGTGGCCAAAGTACTGGAGTTTCAGCTTCAGCATCATTCCCTCCAAAGAAATCCCTGGGCTGATCTCCTTCAGAATGGACTGGTTGGATCTCCTTGCAGTCCAAGGGACTCTTAAGAGTCTTCTCCAACACCACAGTTCAAAAGCATCAATTCTTCAGCGCTCAGCCTTCTTCACAGTCCAACTCTCGCATCCTACATAACCACAGGAAAAACCATAGCCTTGACTAGACGGACCTTAGTTGGCAAAGTAATGTCTCTGCTTTTCAATATGCTATCTAGGTTGGTCATAACTTTTCTTCCAAGGAGTAAGCATCTTTTAATTTCATGGCTGCAATCACCATCTGCAGTGATTTTGGAGCCCCAAAAAATAAAGTCTGACCCTGTTTCCACTGTTTCCCCGTCTATTTCCCAAGAAGTGATGAGACCAGATGCCATGATCTTTTTCTGAATGCTGAGCTTTTAAGCCAACTTTTTCACTCTCCACTTTCACTTTCATCAAGAGGCTTTTAGTTCCTCTTCACTTTCTGCTATAAGGATGGTGTTATCTGCATATCTGAGGTTATTGATATTTCTCCCGGCAGTCTGGATTCCAGCTTGTGTTTCTTCCAGTCCAGTGTTTCTCATGATGTACTCTGCATATGTTAAATAAGCAGGGTGACAATATACAGCCTTGTCGTACTCCTTACAACTAAAAAGAGACAGGATTAGAATTTGAACCAAGGTGGTCTGACTCCAGGGTCTATGGTAGATATTCTCCAGTAGAACACTATAGATCTAGTCAGTGCTACAGTGGTATATCAGTGGCATAAATTCAGATAAAGGAAATGTTAATTCTGACTGGTATGGACCCTAGGAACTTTCCCTGGAGCAAGTAGCATTTGATTTGGTTCTTGATAGATGGCATTTTCCAAAAACAGGAAGAAGAGTAAGTAGATAGATCTGTGAATGAAGGTGAAAAGTTCAAGATTTACCTGGGAATTTGGTGTTTACTTCGTTTACCCCAAATTCGGTGTTTTCTAAAAGCATTTCCCAAAAAAAGTTGTTTACTAAGAAAATCTAATTGGTATCATATTTGCATATAACATAACATTAGGGAACAATGTAGCATTGTTTAGACTTCTGGGGGAAACATTACATCAGAAGAAATCTAGACTAGTCTAGATAAATATGTCGTGCCTGCTAAGTTGCTTCAGCCATGTCTGACTCTGCAGCCCCATGGACTGTAGCCTGCCAGGCTCCTCTGTCCATGGGATTTTCCAGGCAAGAATACTGGAGTGGGTTGCCATTTCCTTCTCCAAAGCATCTTCCTAACTCAGGGATCGAACCTGAGCCTCTTACTTCCCTGTGTTGGCAGGCAGGTTATTTATCACTAGTGCCACCTGGGGATTCCAAATATATAGATAGGTTCAGTTCAGTTCAGTTCAGTTGCTCAGTCGTATCCAACTCTGCGACCCCATGAATTGCAGCACGCCAGACCTCCCTGTCCATCACCAACTCCTGGAGTTCACTCAGACTCACGTCCATAGAGTCAGCGATGCCATCCAGCCATCTCATCCTCTGTCGTCCCCTTCTCCTCCTGCCCCCAATCCCTCCCAGCATCAGAGTCTTTTCCTATGAGTCAACTCTTCACATGAGGTGGCCAAAGTACTGGAGCTTCAGCTTTAGTGTCATTCCTTCCAAAGAAATCCCAGGGCTGATCTCCTTCAGAATGGACTGGTTGGATCTCCTTGCAGTCCAGGGACTCTCAAGAGTCTTCCCAACACCACAGTTCAAAAGCATCAATTCTTCAGCGCTCAGCCTTCTTCACAGTCCAACTCTCACATCCATACATGACCACTAGAAAAACCATAGCCTTGACTAGACTGACCTTTGTTCGCAAAGTAATGTTTTGAATATGCTGTCTTGGTTGGTCATAACTTTTCTACCAAGGAGTAAGCGTCTTTTAATTTCATGGCTGCAATCACCATCTGCAGTGATTTTGGAGCCCAAAAACATAAAGTCTGACACTGTTTCCACTGTTTCCCCATCTATTTCCCATGAAGTGATGGGACCAGATGCCATGATATTCGTTTTCTGAATGTTGAGCTTAGGACAGTTGAAAAAATGGCAGAACATCCAAGTCTCTTACAAATTTATTAAAAATGTGGTTGATTAACACGTGATTTAACAGAGGAACCAGTGAATGGAGAATTCAAAATGAATAAATGTAATGAGTATACAAAGTCATACTAGGCAAAAGTAAGAATAAAGCAGAGTGAGCACCTATAATTTCAAACAATTCAAGGCAACAAAAAATCTAGTATTAAAATATCATTTTGTATTACAGATTGTAATCAGTGTGTGAAATGTTACTTAAACTAAATCTTAGTCTTAAGAAGTTGAAGTAACTAAAAATGAGGAATGATTAGTAAAGTTGACAATAAAATTTTGAATCTTACAAACAAAATAGATCTTTTAAAATGTGATAGAACATGGATACAAAATTGTTTAGTAGACCACAGAAAGTATCAGAAATTCTTAAAAACAGGAATCATACAATTCATGAACTCTGCATCACAATATGTTCACAAATTGCTAATATAGTTTTAAATTGGAGACATGTAATCATTTGAAAGTAAAAGTATATACATAAATGTTTATTCCTTACACCAAATACTCAATATAAAATTCTCATAGAGCTATATTACTGTCTAGAGATGAAAGCTAGTTATCTTACCTTTTCATTTTTGTCAGATGATCTGGACTATGGTAGCTTTCCTGTGCTTTGTACAAGAAAGCATTGTATTAGTGTAAGTAAAACTTTAGACTGAAATGCAAATCCTGCCTATAAAAGCTAGTTGGATATAGCCAAAGTTATTTTGAATACATTTACTGTTAGGAATGCATGAAGGTATGTTTAAGAGAATCAATGAATAAACAAAACCCACATTATTTTTGCAGTTGTCAACTTCAGTTCAGTTCAGTTCAGTTCAGTCGCTCAGTCATGTCCGACTCTGCAACCCCATGAATTGCAGCACGCCAGGCCTCCCTGTCCATCACCAACTCCCGGAGTTCACTCAGACTCACGTCCATAGAGTCAGTGATGCCATCCAGCCATCTCATCCTCTGTGGTCCCCTTCTCCTCCTGCCCCCAATCCCTCCCAGCACCAGAGTCTTTTCCAATGAGTCAACTCTTCGCATGAGGTGGCCAGAGTACTGGAGTTTCAGCTTCAGCATCATTCCTTCCAAAGAAATCCCAGGGTTGATCTCCTTCAGAATGCACTGGTTGGATCTCCTTGCAGTCCAAGGGACTCTCAAGAGTCTTCTCCAACACCACAGTTCAAAAGCATCAATTCTTCAGCACTCAGCTTTCTTCACAGTCCAACTTTCCCATCCATACATGACCACTGGAAAAACCATAGCCTTGACTAGACGGACCTTTGTTGGCAAAGTAATGTCTTTGCTTTTCAGTATGCTATCTAGGTTGGTCATAACTTTTCTTCCAAGGAGTAAGCGTCTTTTAATTTCATGGCTGTAGTCACTATCTGCAGTGTTTTTGGAGCCCCCCAAAATAAAGTCTAACACTGTTTCCACTGTTTCCCATCTATTTCCCATGAAGTGATGGGACCAGATGCCATGATCTTCGTTTTCTGAATGCTGAGCTTTAAGCCAACTTTTTCACTCTCCACTTTCACTTTCATCAAGAGGCTTTTTAGTTCCTCTTCACTTTCTGCCATAAGGATGGTGTCATCTGCATATCTGAGGTTATTGATATTTCTCCCGGCAATCTTGATTCCAGCTTGTGCTTCTTCCAGCCCAGTGTTTCTCACGATGTACTCTGCATATAAGTTAAATAAGCAAGGTGACAATATACAGCCTTGACATACTCCTTTTCCTATTTGGAACCAGTCTGTTGTTCCATGTCCAGTTCTAACTGTTGCTTCCTGACCTGCATATAGGTTTCTCAAGAGGCAGGTCAGGTGGTCTGGTATTCTCATCTCTTTCAGAATTTTCCACAGTTTATTGTGATGCACACAGTCAAAGGCTTTGGCATAGTCAATAAAGCAGAAATAGATGTTTTCTGGAACTCTCTTGCTTTTTCCATGATATAGACTAATATACAGCAGTAGTTACCATCCAAATAAGCTTTTCTCTTTATTAACTGGAGAAGGAAATGGTAACCCACTCCAGTATTCTTGCCTAGAGAATCCCATGAACAGAGGAGTCTGGCAGGCTACAGTCCATGGGGTCACAAGAATCAGACAGGATTTAGCGACTAAAGCACTTTGTTAACTATAGCTTATGAGACTACATAACTTTAAAAGTATTCTCATAATTTGCCTGCTTGAAATAAAATGTTCTGGACATCATCTTTAGTACAAAATGAACCTCTATTTCTTGATCACATTTCTTTATCCCCCCCCCCACACTTTATGTAAAACGCCAGCTTCTGTTTCAGATCCTTATTACATTTTGTGTTACTGTCATCCTACACAATTCTGCTTTTCACTACAAATCATCTGTTAATAATTTTTGACACTTGAAATTGGCTTCTAAAACATTTATAATAGTTTGGACATAAGTTTGAGGTTTAATGTGTAGGTTGTATTTTGGCTTTTTTTGCATTTTTAAAAGATAATTATAGTTATAAGATAATTTGATTTGTTTTCAGAATTATGTAAGTGAAAGTGGCTCAGTCGTCCCCAATTCTTGCTAACCCATGGACTATACAGTCCATGGAATTCTCCAGGCTAGAATCCTGAAGGCCTTTCCCTCTCCAGGGGATCTTCCCAATCTAGAGATCGAACCCAGGTCTCCTGCATTGCCGGTAGATTCTTTACCAGCTGACCCACAGGGGGAGCCCAAGACTACTGGAATGGGTAACCTATGCCTTCTCCCGCAGATCGTCCCAATCCAGGAATCAAACCGTGGTCTCCTACTTTGCAGGCTGATTCTTTATCAACTGAGTTATAAGAGAAGCCCTTCCAAAATCATGTAAAGGGACTGCCACTGGACTTAAAAGGCAAGTAACGTCTTCTCTGGTGGCTCAGTGGTAAAGAATCCACCTGACAACGCAGGAGATGCAAGTTCAATCCCTGGGTCGAAAAGATCCCCTGGAGAAGGAAATGGCAACCTCTTCCAGTATTCTTGCCTTGAGAATTCCATGGACAAGGGAGACTGGCAGTCCATAGGGTTGCAAAGAGTCAGATACAACTTAGTGACTAAAAAACAACAACAATGTTCTCTAGGAATGACTTTATGGGAAATCCAAGATTATACATGCAGATGACAGCTCATTTGTCTTTTTTACCTCTTTAGTTTTTGGACACAGTAAATAAAGTTTTACATTGGTGACATATAGCAAAAACATGTATCAACCAGTTTAGAAATGCTGAAGGCAGAAGAAAGTAACCAATATTTATTTTCATATAGATAACTGTATAAATGATTAGAAGCTTGATACTTTAATATTTTAATTCAAACATACACTTTTGGAATGTTTTTATAAAAATTGTGAATTGGTACAAAGATATTCAAACCTTTAGTTTTTTTAAGATGTGATTTATATATATATAATAGCAATTATATTCATTTTTACTATGGCCTTATGAACTTATTTATCATGTAGAGATATATAAGATGCAGAAATATGTAACCAAGTAACTTTATAAATGAGCTGCCTGTACTGTTTATCAGTTTAATTCTAGGTTTGAATTACTAAAAACTGTCATGATCATAGGAAAATGAACACTTACTCATGGTAAGTACTTCTCTGGGTCTTCAGTTCATATAAAACTTGACCTTTATTTTCAAACTAGCAATAGTTTTGTTATAAGCACTTTATTAGGATCTCCAGAACCATTCCAATAAGTTTACTCCCTTAATCCTTAATTAATCATTCAGTCAGTCAGTTCAGTCACTCAGTAATGTCTGACTCTTTCTGACCCCCATAGACTGCAGCACACCAGGCTTCCCTGTACATCACCAACTCCCAGAACTTGCTCAAATTCATGTTCATCGAGTAGATGATACCATCCAACTATCTCATCCTCTGTCGTCCCCTTCTCCTCCCACCTTCAATCTTTCCCAGCATCAGGGTCTTTTCTAATGAGTCGGTTCTTCGCCTCAGGTGGCCAAAGTATTGGAGTTTCAGCTTCAGCATCAGTCCTTCCAATGAATATTCAGGACTGATTTCCTTTAGGATGGACTGGTTAGATTTTCTTGCAGTCCAAGGGACTCTCAAGAGTCTTCTCCAACACCACAGTTTAAAAGCATCAATTCTTCGGTGCTCAGCTTTCTTTATAGTCCAACTCTCACATCCATACATGACTACTGGAAAAACCATAGCTTTGACTAGACCTTTGTTGGTAAAGTAATGTCTCTGTTTTTTAAAATGCTGTCTTGGTTGATCAAAGCTTTTTTTCCTAGAAGCACGTGTCAGTCACCACCTGCAGTGATTTTGGAGCCCCCCAAAATAGTCTCTCACTGTTTCTATTGTTTCCCCATCTATTTGCCATGACGTGATGGGACCAGATACCATGATCTTAGTTTTCTGAATGTTGAGTTTTAAGCCAATTTTTTTAATCTCCACTTTCGCTTTCATCAAGAGCTTCTTTAGTTCTGTGCTTTCTGCCATAAGGATGGTGTCATCTGTGTATCTGAGGTTATTGATATTTCTCCCAGCAATTAATCATTAATCAATAATAAGGTGAGCAGGACTTAAATGGGCATCAGGGATAATTTAGTTTAGCAGCTGAGTTCTGTTTATGTCATTAATCTTTACCGCACATGGTGTTTTTTGTTTTAGTTGCAATATTAAAAAGGAGAGGGCTTATAAAACATCCAGCTTTCAAGTTCTTTTGAAAAGTAGTAAAATCTGGTGACTCTAGATTTACATTCTATTGTGTGTTTACAATAGATAGGTGCTGGAAATTGCTTTGTGTCCCTGTAGAGCAGACATACTGTCTCCAGTTTGCCACAGTCCCATAGCTCCTCATTTTTCCTGTTTACTTGCCAACATCATCCGTTATACTTAGCTGATTTGTGTTAATGTTTTATCCATGAGACACTGAGTTCATGACCCCTGAAGTCCAGATTACTATTAAGAAGGTATATTATCAGTGGTTAAATTTAACCTTTATAATTGCCTCTTAGGCTTTAGAGATCTTTGTTTTCTATCAACAGACATTATAGTAATGATAAATTGAATTCAAATGAGTTCAATTTTGTTTGAGATAATTAGTGAAACCTGATCTTTTAATAAAAGATGTTATCTAGAAAAATATATGAACTTACATTCCATACATCTGCTAAATGAAAGGCAAAGTGAAACCTGACTTGTTTTGTTTTGACAGTTTATTAATCATGAGTTTAAGAGAAATCTTATCCATTTTTGCGGAACCAAAGTTGGCAACCAGAGAATGTTTGGACACTGTACAGAGTATTTTGCTGAGTTGTCTGCAGTACCATCCTCCCCAGTTGTGGAAGAATCATTAGGATGCTCTTACAGGTTGAGCCCGTATCAGACTAGAGAAGAGGCCCAAATGGCAATCAAACACAAACTATTTACAAAGCTAAGAATTAACATGACTTCTGCTTCCAACAATAGCGGGAAGATCATTTAGTTTAAACTCCCTGCTATAATATCTTACTATTCATAGCAAATATCCACTTAAAGGCATTAGAGAGATAACAGGGTAGTGAGTAATTGGCAGACTGATATCTGGAAGAAAACGGAAATCTAGAAAGGTAGATCTAATACTGGGTCTTCTTTTTCTCTGGAGGGGCAATTTGTTAACCAAGAAGAGGAGGCTGAAAAGTTGGGAAGACTTTTAATAGTCTTGTAAAGTCAGGACAGATTACAGCACAGGATTTCCAAGGTTGGGACTCTGATAGAATTCCTTAAATGATCTTGAATAACCACAAGGATGAACTAGAAGTAAACTATTCACATAGAATATAGTTTAGAACTGAGTCAACTAGATAGCCTAAAAAATCTGAAGTTTTATTAAGTAGATTAATGTGACCTGAGATTTCTAGTGCTCTGAGAATTTGAAAGATGCCACTTTGGAGAAAGAGAACATATTGCTAGGTCTCAAATTATTTCTACAAGCAGTTTTTCAAATATAATATATCCATATAATGATTTGGCACAAAAGGAGAAAGATGGTCAGAATGAAAATCGGCAGACACGGTAGACAATAGAAACAGACCCAAAGGGGCACCAAATATTTGGACTATGAAATATACTTTAAATTAATGTTTACTGTGTTAAAAATAGAATAAAAGATTGAAAATTTTAAGTATAGAACTGGAAACTATAAAACATGTCACTGCATATTTGCAAAAAAAAGTCAAATACTTGAAAACTGGAAAAGTGAAAGTGTTAGTCGCTCAGTCATGTCCAGCTCTTTGTGACCCCCATGGATTATAGCCCAGCAGGCTCCTCTGTCCAAGGGATTCTCCAGACACAGAATCCTGGAGTGAGTTGCCATTTCCTTCTCAAGGGGATCGTCCCCACCCAGGGATTGAACCTGAGTCTCCTGCATTGCAGGCAGATTCTTTACCATCTGAGCCATGAGGAAAGTACCCAAACTGGAAAAACAGAACATTAAAATTAAGAACACAAAACTGTATTAGTGATCTATTCTACATAACACATAACTGCACACTTAGCTTCTTAAAACAACACTCTTCTTATTTCCATCTGCTTTTAGGAGCCATTTGACTTCCTGGCATTTTTTTGGGGGGTTGCTCTTTTTTAAAAACTAATTTATTTTAATTGGAGGCTAATTACTTTACAATATTGTAGTAGTTTTTTCCATACATTGACATGAATCAGCCATGGGTGTACATGTGTTCCCCATCCTGAACCCTTCCACCTCCTTCCCCATCCCATCCCTCAGGGTCATCCCAGTGCACCAGCCCTGAGCACCCTATCTTATACATCGAACCTGGATTGGGGATCTGTTTCACAGATGATAATATACATGTTTCAATGCTATTGTCTCAAATCATCCCACCCTCGCCTTCTCCCACAGAGTCCAAAAGTCTGTTCTTTACATCCGTGTCTCTTTTGCTGCCTGGCTTATAGGGTCATCATTACCATCTTTCTAAATTCCATATATATGTGTTAATATATTGTATTGGTGTTTTTCTTTCTGGCTTACTTCACTCCGTATAATAGGCTCCAGTTTTATCCACCTCATTAGAACTGATTCAAATGCATTCTTTTTTTATAGCAGAGTAATATTCCATTGTGTATATGTACCACAGCTTTCTTATCCATTCGTCTGCCAATGGACATCTAGGTTGCTTCCATGTCCTGGCTATTATAAACAGTGCTGCGATGAACATTGGGGTACATGTGTCTTTCAATTCTGGTTTCCTCGGTGTGTATGCCCAGCAGTGGGAGTGCTGGGTCCTATGGCAGTTCTATTTCCAGTTTTTAAGGAATCTCAACACTGTTCTCCATAGTGGCTGTATTAGTTTGCATTCCTACCAACAGTGTAAGAGGGTTCCCTTTTCTCTGCACCCTCTCCAGCATTTATTGTTTGCAGACTTTTGGATAGCAGCCGTTCTGACTGGCGTGAAATGGTACCTCGTTGTGGTTTTGATTTGCATTTCTCTGCAAATGAGTGATCTTAAGCATCTTTTCATGTGTTTGTTAGCCATCTGTATGTCTTCTTTGCAGAAATGTCTGTTTAGTTCTTTGACCCATTTTTTGATTGAGTCGTTTATTTTTATGGAATTGAGCTGCAGGAGCTGCTTGTATATTTTGGAGATTAGTTGTTTGTCAGTTGCTTCATTTGCTATTATTTTCTCCCATTCTGAAGGCTGTCTTTTCACCTTGCTATTAGTTTCCTTCGTTGTGCAAAAGCTTTGAAGTTTAATTAGGTCTCATTTGTTTATTTTTGCTTTTATTTCCATTACTGTGGGAGGTGGGTCATAGAGGATCCTGCTATGATTTATGTCAGAGTTTTTCCCTGTGTTTTCCTCTAGGAGTTTTATAGTTTCTGGTCTTACATTTAGATCTTTAAATTTGAGTTTATTTTTGTGTGTGGTGTTAGAAAATGTTCTAGTTTCATTCTTTTACAAGTGGTTGACCAGTTTTCTTAGCACGAAAAAGAGATTGTCTTTTCTCAATTGTATATTATTGCCTCCCTTGTCAAAGATAAGGTGTCCATAGGTGTGTGGATTTATCTCTGGGCTTTCTATTTTGTTCCATTGATCTATATTTCTGTCTTTGTGCCAGTATCATACTGTCCTGATGACTGTGGCTTTGTAGTAGAGCCTGAAGTCAGGCAAGTTGATTCCTCCAGTTCCATTCTTCTTTCTCAAGATTGCTTTGGCTATTCGAGGTTTTTGTATTTCCATACAAATTGTGAAATTATTTGTTCTAGTTCTCTGAAAAATACTGTTGGTAGCTTGATAGGGATTGCATTGAATCTATAGATTGGTTTGGGTAGTATACTCATTTTCACTATATTGATTTCTTCCGATCCATGAACATCGTATATGTCTCCATCTATTTGTGTCATCTTTGATTTATTTGATCAGTGTTTTATAGTTTTCTATATAGAGGTCTTTTGTTTCCTTAGGTAGATGTATTCCTAAGTATTTTATTCTCTTTGTTGCAATGGTGAATGGAATTGTTTCCTTAATTTCTCTTTCTGTTTTCTCATTGTTAGTGTATAGGAATTCTGTGTGTTAATTTTATATCCTGCAACTTTACTATATTCATTGATTAGCTCTAGTAATTTTCTGGTGGAGTCTTTGGGGTTTTCTATGTAGAGAATCATGTCATCTGCAAACAGTGAGAATTTTACTTCTTTTCCAACTGGATTCCTCTTATTTCTTTTTCTGCTCTGATTGCTGTGCCTAAAACCTCCAAAATTATGTTGAATAGTAGTGGTAAGAGTGGGCACCCTTGTCTTGTTCCTGACTTTAGGGGAAATGCTTTCAATTTTTCCACTGAGGATAATGTTTTCTGTGGGTTTATCATATATGGCTTTTATTATGTTGAGGTATGTTCCTTCTATTCCTGCTTTCTGGAGGGTTTTTATCATAAATGGATGTTGAATTTTGTCAAAGGCTTTCTCTGCATCTATTGAGATAATCATATAATTTTTATCTTTTTTTTGTTAATGTGGTATATCACATTGATTGATTTGTGAATTTTGAAGAATCCTTGCATCTCTGGAATAAAGCCCACTTGGTCATGATGTATGATCTTTTAATATGTTGTTGGATTCTGTTTACTAGGATTTTGTTAAGGATTTTTGCATCAATGTTCATCAGTGATATTGGCCTGTAGTTTTCTTTTTGTGTGTGTGGCATCTGTCTGCTTTTGGTATTAGGGTGATGGTGGTCTCAAAGAATGAGTTTAGAAGTTTACCTTCCTCTGCAATTTTCTGGAAGAGTTTGAGTAGGATAGGCATTAGCTCTTCTCTAAATTTTTGGTATAATTCAGCTGTGAAGCCATCTGGTCCTGGGCTTCTGTTTGCTAGAAGATTTCTGATTACAGTTTCAATTTCTGTGCTTGTGATTGGTCTGTTAAGATTTTCTATTTCTTCCTAGTTCAGTTTTGGAAAGTTATACTTTTCTAAGAATTTGTCCATTTCTTCCAAGTTGTCCATTTTATTGGCATAGAGTTGCTGATAGTGTCTTGTGATCCTTTGTATTTCTGTGTTGTCTGTTGAGATTGCTCTATTTTCATTTCTAATTTTGTTGATTTGTTCCTTCTCCCTTTTTTTCTTGATGAGTCTGGCTAATGGTTTTTCTATTTTATTTATCTTCTCAAAGAACCAGGTTTTATTTTGCTTTGTTGATTTTTGCTAGGGTCTGCTTGTTTCTTTTTCATGTATTTCTGCCCTAATTTTTATGATTTCTTTCCTTCTACTATCCCTGGGGTTCTTCATTTCTTCTTTTTCTAGTTGCTTTAGATGTAGAGTTAGGTTATTTATTTGATTTTTCTCTCGTTTCTTGAGGTAAGCTTGTATTGCTATGAACCTTTCCCTTAGCACTGTTTTTACTGAATCCCATAGGTTTTGGGTTGTTGTGCTTTCATTTTCATTCATTTCTATGCATATTTTGATTTCTTTTGTGACTTCTTGGTTATTCAGAAGCATGTTGTTTAGCCTCCATATGTTTGTATTTTTAATAGTTTTTTTTTTCCTGTAATTGACATATAATCTTACTGCATTGTGATCAGAAAAGAGGCTTGAAATGATTTCAATTTTTTTGAATTTACCAAGGCTAGATTTATGGCCCATGATGTGATCTATTCTGGAGAATGTTCTGTGTGCACTTGAGAAAAGGTGAAATTCATTGTTTTGGGGTGAAATGTCCTATAGATATCAACTAGGTCTAACTGGTTCACTGTATCATTGCATCATTTAAAGTTTGTGTTTCCTTGCTAATACTCTGTTTAGTTGATCTATCCATAGGTGTGAGTAGGGTATTAATTTCCCCTTTCATATTTGTTTGCATTTGCCTTACATATTACAGTGCTCCTATGTTGGGTGCATATATATTTATAAATGTTACATCTTCTTCTTGGATTGCTCCTTTGATCATTATGTAGTGTCCTTCTTTGTCTCTTTTCACGGCCTTTATTTCAAAGTCTATTTTATCTGATATGAGTATTGCTATTCCTGCATTCTTTTGGTCTCCATTTGCATGAAATATCTTTTTCCAGCTCTTCACTTTCAGTCTGTATATGTCCCTTGGTTTGAGGTGGGTCTCTTGTAAATAGCATATATAGAGGTCTTATTTTTGTATCCATTCAGCCAGTCTTTGTCTTTTGGTTGGGGCATTCAACCCATTTACATTTAAGGTCCTTATTGATAAGTATGATCCCATTGCCATTTACTTCGTTGTTTTGGGTTCAAGTTTATAAACCTTTTCTGAAAACAACACACTTCTATTACCAGTTTCTGTGGGTCTGGAATCAAGCCATGGCTTAATTGGACTCCCTGATTCAGAGTCTCACAAAGTTGCAATCAGAATATCAGGGGAAGGGTGTCATTTAGGGGCTCACGTAGGGAAAGATCTGCTGCAAATTTGTGTAGGTGCAAGCAGGTTGTCAGACTGAAGGCCTCATTTATTTACTGGCCTTTGGGTAGAAGCATCCTTCAGTTCTTTGCCATATGGGCCTCTCAGTTAGAACAGTTTAAAACAGAGCGAGCCTATAGAGAGAGTCTGCTAATAAGACTGTTGGTCAGAAGACCAAGTCATTGTGTCAAGTGAATAACAAAGGGGAAGGGGATTGCCTGGAGAACCCTAGGGATGGGGGAGCCTGGTGGGCTGCCCGTCCATGGGGTTGCACAGAGTCGGACACAACTGAAGTGACTTAGCAGCAGCAGGGGATTGCATAAGGTCAAGAATAGGAGGTGTGAATCATTTGGGACAGCCTTGGAGTCTGCCCACCAAAGATTATAAACACCACTGAAGAAAGAATTACTGAATTGGAAAGTTAGAATAAAATATCCATAATGAATGCTGTCTTCATAAACTTTATTACTCTGCTGTTACCAATAAAGGAGAGTTGATATTTACCCATGCCCAAAAGCAGTGGAAGTATTGTGGAGAAAGTATAAATAAGGATATGTGTTAATTGAATATAGGAGCTTAGAAATAAGGAAACTATTAGAGAAGAAAATGAAGGATAAATGAAGGGTCAAAGTGGATATTTAGGAATCCCATTCACTCTTGTATGAATGCCAGTGGTTACCCCACCTGTAGTACTCTGGATGAGCAATACATTATTTGTGACTTAGTTGACATTTTTTATGTTGATTAATAATATGCCAGTGGATAATTGATAGAAATGTGTGTCTATAAACTACTAGCTATTACACACAATATTTTTTCTTATTTTCTTTTTGCACAGGATTTTCAAGGTACACACATCATATTTCTGAGAAATATTCAATTTTTTTAAACCAGGTAATGGCCATTTTTTAATTGTCCATTACCTCATGGGAGGGTGATATTTGTAAATATGTTTCAAATTGGCTTATATTTCAGTAAATAGATTGTTTAAATATCCAAAAATATCCAATATGACAACTGCGGGTTAAGAACCAATTTTAGTTTATATCAGAGGTGTTCTTTGTTCAATTTAGTTATAATGGAAAAATCTCTCTCTTTTTTTAAAGATAATTTATTTGGTTAGGTATATCATCTCCATGTGTTAGGTAGTTGAGATAGGAAAAAGGAGTCCAAAATGGCAGTGATTTAAAGAAAGGAAAACGCCCATGAAAATGAAACAAAAGAAAATCTGAGGACTGGAGTGAGAACTTAAGGTGGAACAAACAGCCCTCCTGGCTAGCCCAGTTTACATAGGGCAGGCTCAAGGGGGCAGGGGTCGAATGTATAAAAGGGGGAAGCCAAGACAGATTGAAGCCTCTCCTTGGGAGTCAGCCCACCTTCACGCCATGAGGATGTTCACTTCCACTGTGCTGGGTTTTCTTTGCGTTCAGCTTCCACCGCGTGAGCTTTTGCCAAGTTGGGCTTTTGTTGTGCTTGGCCTCAGTCTTGCGGGGAGCTGAGGTTGTTTCAGCCAGGTTGAATCCGAGTCATGGCACCAGAGATGTCGGGAGAGTGTGTAATTTCCTTGGTTCTGTCTCAATGCCAGAGTTGGTGAGGAAGGACTTTTCTGTCAGGTCTTGAGAGGAGGTCCCTTCGTTTTCTTTGCAGACAAGTCTCCTAGGGTTTTCATGGGACGGCAGGGAGGATGGAGGCCTTGAACTTCACTGTGAGCGCCACACTGCTCTGCAGCTACACTTGACACTGACATGTGCTGGCCTTGAGAAACTGAAACTGTAGCTCCTTTCAGATGGGTCCCTGTCTCCAGCTGTATCCCAACCATGCGGCCGTTCCTTCTCATCTAGGGCCCCGCACACAGGAGGCACCCTTTCCATGCTACACCTGACAGAATTTCTTTAGAATGAATCATTAATATGTCTGAAAGGCCAGTTTCACCTGGCAGAACTGGAGAAGAAAGAGCAATTTTGAAAGCCAAGTTACCTGCAACCTTTGATAAGCAAAGACCTCTATGATGTAAGTCATTATAGTATTTCTCCTTTTTAAGAATTCATAAATTTAATGTTCATAGCAGTTGCATGTTAGTTTGAAAATGATCTTGAGCTAAATTCATACTGAATAAGATTCAGAAACTTTTAGAATAGATACACAGGAAGCTAGAAAGAAAAGGAAAGCATATGGTGAATAAACTTAATGCCAGGTACTACATTAACATTAAAGCAATCAATCTTCAGCATTCATATTCATTTGAAACTCAGTGACATTGTTTAGCTACTTATCATGCACTACCCAAGAGACATAAAGATAAACATTTATAGCAACCTTTTGTAGAAGCAGCCAGTAAGGTTTATGACTTTGTTTTTATCAAATCATATCCTATTTTTATCCACTTAGGTAGAGAAAGAATGAGCTTTTGATTTAGTTTAGAAAATCAGATTTTCATATTGTTTTTCTTATTAGTTTCATTTTAATTTGTACAATATAAGCTTATTTTTGTTGTCAATGTGAAATATTTAACGATTACATGAAATTTGAAAAACACAAAGAAGTGTGAGAAATAATCTTATATCTATCCATTTTTGTTGACAAAATGTTTTTATTTCATGATTATCTTATCAAATTGCTATAAATTTTTATATACTACAAATACAGTCTTTTGGTGGTATTTTGAAAGGCAATTGAATAGTAACAGTATTTGTACACTAAAAGAGAATTACTTAAGCATGAAATTTCCATAATATTAAGTTCACATTCATTTACAGGAAGAAAAAGAATCACAATTTTTTCAATTATAAAAAACTCAAACATGATTATTTAAGATTAGCTTAAAGTGGGCGAAAATTGATTTAATGTTGGAATAGTTCACAAGTACGCAGATGATTACATCCTGACTTTCAATATATTTGCAAGATTTCCATATCTCACCACCTGGCTGTGATTCATAATTGTAAAAATAAAAGATCTGCGTATTTGGAAAAAGCTAAAGAAAGTAAAAATGTCTGTATAATTACGCTTTAGTAAAATGTAATTTTTGCAACCTTTGGAACTAGGGTTTTAAATGTCATTTAAAGGAACAATATCAGAAAATTCCAATAAGTCTCACGTTACCTGAGAATGTAAACAACATTTAAAATCAGTTTGGCAGTTGGATCTGAAAGTCTAGATTGAAATCTTACTTCTATCATTAACTAGCTAAGTGACTAAGGACCAATCTTTTTTTTTTTTAATAAAACATTTATTTTGACATTGTTTGAGTAAGGAGGGGCTGTCATTGCTAAATTAGGTTTAGTTCTTATTTTTCATAATCTAGTTTTTAAACGATTCTCTCCTACTCCAGTCAGGGCTTGCTTATTTCCTTCCTTTCTCTCTCTCTCTCTTTCATTTTGGCCCTGTCAGCTCTTAGTTGTGGCTCACAGAAGCATCATTGCGGGAGGCAGGCCCTTTCATTGCAGTGCACAGACTCTCTAGCTGTGCGTGCAGGCTCAGTAGTTGCAGTGCACAGGTTCCAGAGCCTGCAGGCTTCAGTAGCTGCAGCGCTCGGGTGCTCTAGTTGTGGCCCATGGGCTCCAGAGCACACGAGCTCAGCAGCTGCTTTGTGGGCATGTGGGATCTTAGTCCCTGACCAGGAATTAAACCCATGTCCCATACATTGCAAGGTAGATTCTTAACTGCTGGACTGCCAGGGAAGTTCCCAATCAGTTTTCTCCTTGAATTCAGTGAATTCATCTAATAAATTGAAGGTATTGGACAAGAAGATCTTCAAAATTTCTCCTAACTCTGAAGTGTGATGAATCATTCTTTCTAAGCCTGTCATAGCAGATGTGACTTCCATTAACATGACTTTTTTGAATTTCTGTTTTAAAACTCCTGTTTCCAAATGACAACATAGTAATGTTCTTTAGAGCTTAGAGACTTTTGTGGAGTTTAGATTGTCCTTTCAATAAATTTCTTCAGTTTGGATATTTCTCTTTCATACATTTTTCCCCACAGCACTCTCCCCTGAGGGATAGTTCAGTCAGTTCAGTTGTTCAGTTGTGTTTGACTCTTTGCGACCCCATCAGCTGCAGCACACCAGGCTTCCCTGTCCATCACCAACTCCCAGAGCTTGTTCAAACTCATGTCCATCGAGCCGGTGATGCCTGAGGGGTAGACTCATTAACTTTTAGACTAAAAGAAAATGTAATGGTCACCAAGTTCAACCCACTATTCAGTGCTCGAATATCCTCTGAAGCATGTGCACTAAATACTCATGCCCCTCTGTGCCTGAAGGTTGAAGGTTTATTACCTCCCAAAGCTGCCATTTTCCCAATTTGCACTATAGTGATTACTGTCGTTGTTCAGCTGCTAAGTTGTGTCCAACTCTTTGCAACCCCATGGACTGCAGAAACCATGTTTCCCTGTCCTTCGCTGTCTCCTGCAGTTTGCTCAAATTCTTTCCATTGAGTCAACTAGACTATCTAGCCATCTAATCCTCTGCTGCCCTCTTCTTTGCCTTCAATCTTTCCCAGCATCAGGGTCTTTTCCAACAGGTCAGCTCTTCGCATTAGGTGGCCAAAGTATTGGAGTTTCAGCTTCAGCATCAGTCCTTCCAGTAAATATTTATGGTTGATTTGCTTTAGGATTGACTGGTTTGATCTTGCAGTCCAAGGGACTCTCAAGAGTCTTCTCCAACACCACAATTCGAAAGCATCAATTCTTTGGTGATCAGCCGTTTTTATAGTTCAACTCTCACATCTGTACATGACTACTGGAAAAACCATGGTACTGATTACCAGACAATGTTTATTTTGAATTGAAATCGCTTTTCTGGTAGTTTCTTCCCATTTATAATAACCTATCTCAAGTTATTTAGATGGCTTCTCCATTTCTTTTCATCATGTTCAAGTACATTATTAGCATCTTACTATGTTCTTTTAATCAGAAACCTAATTGTTCAACAATAAGGGATTGGTGAAATAAATTTTTCTCAACTTATATAAAAAGAATACTGCATTGGCTTCCTGCAGATGCCATAGCAAATTAAGCCACATACTCGGTGGCTTAAAAATGACAGAAATGTATTCTTTCACATTTCTGGAGGCCAGAGGTCCAAAATAAAGGTTTGGCAGAGTCATATGTCTTCTGAGAGCTTTAGGGGAGAATCTTTCCTTGTCTTTTCCAGCTTCTGGTGGCTCCTGGCATTCCTTGCTTTGTGATAGCATAACTCCAGTTTCTGCTTTGTCTTCACACAATCTTCTTCCCAACGTCTGTAAATTTATTTGGAAAGAGTCACTACAGACATAATCTACTAAGAGGAGCTCAGACTGAGGTAGTGTTAGTCGCTCAGTTGTGTCTGACTTTTTGCAACCCCATGTACTGTAGCTCACCAGGCTCCTCTGTCCATGGAATTCTCCAGGCAAGAATACTGGAGTGGATTGCCATTTGCTTCTCCAGGAGATCTTCCCGACCTAGGGATCAAACCCAGGTATCCTGCATTGCAGGCAGATTCTTTACTCTCTGAACTACCAGGAAAGACTGAGTTTTTAATCTGATATGACTAGTGTCCTTACCAGAAGAAGAGAATATGTGGCAACAAAGGCAAATTGAAGTGTTGCAGCTGCCAGCCAAAGAATGCCAAAAATCACCAGTAAACCACCAGTAATGAGGGAGAAGCAAAGAAAGATTCTCCTGTTGGGTTTTAGAGGAACATCAACCTCTCCAACACCCTGACTTTGGACCCCTAGCCTCCAGAACTGTGAGATAAAAAACTGTTGTTTTTAAGGCACCTAGTTTGTGGTAGTTTATTTTGGCGGTGCTAGGAAACCAGCATAGGTACAACTGACCCTTGAACAACAGGAGACTTTAGACGTGCCAGCCTTCTGCACTGTCTAAAATCTGAGTTTAACTCTACAATTGGTCCTTTGTATATACAGTTCTGCATCTGCAGATTCAACCAACTGCAGATCCAGTAATACTGTAGCATGTGTTTAGTGAAAAAAAATCAACATATAAGTGAATCCATGCAGTTCAAACCTGCTTTGCTCCGGGGTCCACTGTAGTTATTAAAAAAAAAACAAAGAAAAACCTCTGAGGTTTTGGAACAAGATTTCTGACTTTTAAAAGCCTCCACCAATAACAAAATTTTTGAATTTGAATTTTTATGCTGCTTTCATCATATATACTATCTGTTTTCTTGACCCTTGAGATAACTTTCAGCCTACAAATACTGTGGCTTTAAGCTAAAGTTTGCCTAAAGATAGAGTAAAATGTCTTAGAATTCCATAATTAAGATAGCAGTTTTGGGGAGGACTGAGGTTTTCCTAGCTTGAGCCCAATATAAACTTGAATTTCCCCTGATCTGAAATTTTAGTAACTTGATCAAGAAAACTAAATGTTTTATTTAGATTTAGATTTATTTAAATTTAGAAAACTAAATTGCACTAAGAGCAATCAGTGGTTTGTGATCTAATAGAATCAGTCTAATAGAATCTGTATTTGGAAAAGGCCCCAAATTTCAGTAGAGGTAAGATTTAAAGACTAATCTCCCTTTCCCTGTTTCTCACAATCTCTTCTATCATCTTTTCATTTTGTTAAAATTATAGTCACCACTGATAATATCAATAGATCAACTAGTACATAATTTTCTAAAAATTTCCAGAAAACCAAGGTAGAGAAATTTCAAAAATGTACTTTTCCAAAACTATCTTAGAGACAAAAAGGGAACCAGACAGAACAGTAGGTGGAGATAATAACTTAAAATGAAATAAAACTAGTTCAAGCAACACGGTAGACTAAGGTGTCTGCTACTTTCTCTCTCTTATTACAGTTTCTTTATAAAGAAATGTACCACAGGAAGATGCACAAAAGTATGTCCGAGCTGAAAGGAAGGAAGGGAGGAAGGGAAGACGGGAGAGAAGGAGGAAGGAAGGAAGGATGGATCCCTCAGGGGAAATCAGTTAGTGCAGTCAAACCAGAAGAGTGAGCTCTGAGTGATGCTTCCGCAGCCTGGGTAATATCATACCTAGATGCAGGCTGTGGAGGCTGAGCATCTTCATGTTTGCTTGGGGAAGGAGACATGGCCCTAGCTAAAGGCTCTTGAGCTTAGAGCCTGGAAAACAGTCCCAACCACCCTATGAAAGGGACTAGATGAAAGGCAATTCACAGAAAATCAAGCTAAAATATCCTTAACTTCAGTATCAATGTGGTGAATGCAAATGAAAATGAGTTAGTTTATTATTCTCTTTGTGTTGGAACAATATTAGAATGTGTAAATACCACATTATCACCTTGGTGGAGGGAAATGGGAGCTTCTGTACACTGAAGGCAGGCATTTAAATTGCTGGAAGAACTTTGGATGCTGCTTTGTAGTATTTTGTGCAATGGAAGATGAACATGCCCTGAGACACACCAATTGCACTTCTAGATCAATACCTTGAATGTACTCTCCCCCAGGTGCACAAGAAGATGTATAGGAGCTTATGCCTTGTGGCACTGTTAGTAATAGGGACAAAATGGAAAACCTCTGAATGTCTAGCAATAAGGAATAGATTTTTAAGTTGTAATATGTTCATATGAACATACTAGTGTTTAAATGAATGAACTTTAAATGTTTATTAACATGAATGAATCTGGAAAGCATAAAGGTGGGGAAAAAAGCAAGCTATTGAAAGACGCAGTCAGTATCATCCTACCTGTATAAGTTTTAAAAATCCAGAGACTATTACATTGGTATTGATATACAGGTGTAGTAAAATATAAAAATATGAAATGGAAAATGTATGCACATCTGGATATTACAGAATGATGAGGCAGGAAGTGGAATAGCACTGGAATCAGACTGAGGTGATGTTTGGTTGTTACGTTTGGTTACTTTAGTTATATTTGCAACATTTTTTATTTCAGAAAAAGAGGATCAGGAATAAGTCTGATAAAATAACATTATTTGTTAAGATTAAATAATGGATATATCAGTTTTCATTCAGTATTTTCTAAGTTTTCTGGTAAATACTTGAAGTATACCTATGTTATATAATTTATGTAAATGTAACTTTTTTGTGCTGGTTTTAGTCATTTGGTAGCCAATGTTGTGGCCAGACCAGCCTTTGTAGTTCTTATTATGATTGCAAGATGCCCTCAGCAATAAACATCACCAAATTTTGGAGGAAAAAGGTTTATTACTTGATTGTCCTGGAAATTCCATGGCACACTGTGACCACACAGAAAGGCTGCTGATAGAGAGAGCGAGCAAGAGAGAGAGAGAGAGAGAGAGAGAGAGCACAGGGCTGGGACTCTGTTTTTTATTGGGATTGAAGGTGGGCTTTAGAGTTTCACGGGCTCATTTTTTATTAATGAATTAATTAATGTGACAATCTCAAGCACAGAAAGAGAAAAAAAGAAAAAGCAGCCCAAATAGTAGTGGTGACTCTATCTGTGGATGGCAATGTGCTTACTTGAGATAGCTTTCTTTGTAGTGGATGCCTCAGCAATCAAAGCTTAAGTTAGGCATTTGAAAACAGTCAGGGGTTACACTACATTTATAAAAATAAATATATAACATGCATACAGCAAAAGTTCTGTGCATGTGTGTAAAAAACATAGGCAAGGGATGGGGAGGGAGGTGAGAGGGGGTTCATATTTGGGAACGCATGTACACCCATGGTGGATTCATGTCAATGTATTGCAAAACCAATACAGTATTGTAAAGTAAAATAAAGTAAAAATAAAAATTAAAAAAAATAAGATAAATAAAAATAAATTAAAAGAAAAAAAAAAACATGGCAAAGGAAAGAACAAACTTCTGGACAGTACAAGCGTGGAGGATCCTAGGGATAAGAAACTGGCTTAAATGTATAGACTTACTTGAAAATCCACATCCCCCACATGACAATCCAGCACAACTTTCTAGTTTTAAAGTTTAGGTGTACCTCAGAGATATTGCAGGTTTGGCTCCAGACCATCACAATAAATTGAATATCACAATTATGTGAGTCAGGTGAATTTCTTGCTTTCCCAGTGCATATAAAAGTTACGTTTACAGTATACTGTAGTCTATTAAGTGTTATGTTAGACATAACAGCATTATGTCCAAAAAAATAGTGTGCATCCTTGGATAAAAAATACTTTTTTGGTAAAAAATGCTAACCGTTATCTGAGCCTTCAGAAAGCTGTACTCTTTTTGTGATGGAGGGTCTTGTCTTGATATTGGTGACAGCTAACTGGTCAGGGAGGTGGTTGCTGAAGGCTGAGGTGAGTGTTTCTAATTTCTTAAAGTAAGGTAGTGAAGTTTGCCACATTGATCTGCTGATCTTCCTTTCACAAATGATTTCTCTTTAGAAGGCAAGGCTATTTCATAGCATTTTCACCTAGAGCAGAACTTTCAAAATTGGAGACAGTCCTCTCAAGCCCTATTGCTGATTTATCAACTAAGCTTAATCTTTTTTTTTTTTATTATTTCAACAATCTTCACAGCATCTTCACCAGGGGTAGATTCCATCTCAGAGATAATTTTCTGGGGCTTCCCTAGTGGCTCAGTGGTAAAGAATCCACTTACCAATATAGGAGACAGGGGTTTGATTCCTAGTCCAGGTTGGGGAAAATCCCACATGCCGCAGAACAACTAAGCCCTTGCACCACAATACTTAGCCTGTGCTCTAGAGCCTAGGAATCACAACTACTGGAGCCCTCAGGCCCCAGAGCCTGTGCCTTGCAACAAGAACAGGAGAAGCCACCGCACTGAGATCCCTGGGCCCTGCCACTTGACAGTAGCTCCCGCTCACCGCAGCTAGAGGAAAGCCTGTGCAGCAACGAAGGCCCAGCATGTCCCAGAATAAGTAAATGCAATCACAAAAAAGAAAGAAATCACTGTCTTTATTCATTCATTCAGAAGAAACTTTACATCTGTTAAAGCTTTATCATGAGATTGTAGCAACTCGGCCACATTTTCAGGCTCCACTGCTAGTTCTCTTGTCATTTCTACCACACCTGCAATTGCTCCCTCCACTGAAGTGTTGAACGCCACGAAGTCTTCCATGGGGATTAGAATCAGTCTTCTAAACTTCTGTTAATGTGATATTTTGAACATTTCCCATGAAAGTTCATAATGGCATTTAGAATGCTGAATCCTTTACAAAAATTTTCAATTTACTTTGCCCACATCATCAGATGAATCACTATCAACAGCAACTATAGCTTTATGAAATGTATTTCTTAAGTAATGAGACTTGAAAGTTAAAATTACTCATTTATCCATGGCTTTCAGAATAGATGCTGTATTAGCAAGCATAAAACATTAATCTTGTTGTACATCCCCATCAGAGCTCTTGGGTGACCAGGTACAATAATATTTTCTATGAGCAGTAGTATTTTGTAAAGAATCTTTTTCTCTAAACAGTAGGTCTCAAGAGAAGACTAGGCTTAAAATTTCTAGTAAGCCATGTTGTGAAAGGTCCTTCCAGTGAAAACTATGGTTTTTCCAGTAGTCATGTGTGGATGTGAGAGTTGGACTATAATGAAAGCTGAGCACTGAAGAGTTGATGCTTTTGAACTATGGTGTTGGAGAAGACTGTTGACAGTCCCTTGGACTGCAAGGAGATCCAACAAGTCTATCCTAAAGGAAATCAGTCCTGAATATTCATTGGAAGGACTGATGCTGAAGCTGAAACTCCAATACTTTGGCCACCTGATGCAAAGAACTGACTCATTGGAAAAGACACTGATGCTTGGAAAGATTGAATGCAGGAAGAGAAGAGGATGACAGAGGATGAGATAGTTGGGTGGAGTCACAGACTAGATGGACATGAGTTTGAGCAAGCTCTGGGAGTTGGTGATGGACAGGGAAGCCTGGTGAGCTTGTCCATGGGGTCGCAAAGAGTTGGAAATGACTTAGTGACTAAACTGAACTGAAGCTGTGTTGTAAATATGATCATCCAGGCTTTGTTGCTCCATTTCTAGAGCACAGACTAGATTGAGCATAATTTTTAAGGGCCCTAGTATTTTGGGAATAGTAAATGAACACTGGCTTCAACTTAAAGTCACCAGTTGCATTATCCTCTAACAAGAGAGTCAGCCTGTCCTTTGAAGCTTTGAAACCAGGCACTGTCTTCTAGTCTCTAGCTATGAAAATCCTAGATAGTATCTTTTTCCAATATAAGGCTGTTTTGTCTACAGTGAAACCATCTTGTTTAGTGTTGTTGTTGTTGTTTAATTGCTAAGTCATGACCATGTCTGAGTCTTTTGTGGCAAGAATCAGTCAGTCAGTCAGTCAGTCAGTTGAGTCGCTCAGTTGTGTCTGACTCTTTGCGACCCCGTGAATCGCAGCACGCCAGGCCTCCCTGTCCATCACCATCTCCCGGAGTTCACTCAGACTCACGTCCATCGAGTCCATGATGCCATCCAGCCATCTCATCCTCAGTCGTCCCCTTCTCCTCCTGCCCCCAATCTCTCCCAGCATCAGAGTCTTTTCCAATGAGTCAATTCTTTGCATGAGGTGTCCAAAGTACTGGAGCTTCAGCTTTAGCATCATTCCTTCCAAAGAAATCCCAGGGTTGATCTCCTTCAGAATGGACTGGTTGGATCTCCTTGCAGTCCAAGGGACTCTCAAGAGTCTTCTCCAACACCACAGTTCAAATGCATCAATTCTTCAGTGCTCAGCCTTCTTCACAGTCCAACTCTCACATCCATACATAACCACAGGAAAAACCATAGCCTTGACTGGACGGACCTTAGTCGGTAAAGTAATGTCTCTGCTTTTGAATATACTATCTAGGTTGGTCATAACTTTTCTTTCAAGGAGTAAGCGTCTTTTAATTTCATGGCTGCAGTCACCATCTGCAGTGATTTTGGAGCCCAAAAAAATAAAGTCTGACACTGTTTCTACTGTTTCCCATCTATTTCCCATGAAGTGATGGGACCAGATGCCATGATCTTCAGTGATTGCAGCCATGAAATTAAAAGCCGCTTCCACAGTTCAAAAGCATCAATTCTTTGGTGCTCAGCCTTCTTCACGGTCCAACTCTCACATCCATACATGACCACTGGAAAACCATAGCCTTGACTAGGCGGACCTTAGTCGGCAAAGTAATGTCTCTGTTTTTGAATATGCTATCTAGGTTAGTCATAACTTTTCTTGCAAGGAGTAAGCATCTTTTAATTTCATGGCTGCAGTCACCTTCTGCAGTGATTTTGGAGCCCCCCAAAATAAAGTCTGACACTGTTTCCACAGTTCAGTTCAGTCGCTGGAAAAAACATAGCTTTGACTATGCCACATTTGTTGGCAAAGTAATGTCTTTGCTTTTCATATGCTGTCTAGGTGTGTCATAGGTTTTCTTCCAAGGAGCAAGCATCTTCTAATTTCATGGCTGAAGTCACCATCTGCAGTGCTTTTGGAGCCCAATGAAGTCTGTCACTGTTTCCATTGTTTCCCCATCTATTTTCCATGAAGTGATGGGACCGGATGCCATGATCTTAGTTTTTTGAATGTTGAGTTTTAAGCCAGCTTTTTCACTCTCCTCTTTCACTTTTATCAAGAGGCTCTTCAGTTCCTCTTAACTTTATGCCATAAGTGTGGTGTCATCTTCATATCTGAGGCTATTAATATTTCTCCCAGCAATCTTGATTCCATCTTGTGTTTCATCTAGCCTGGCATTTTGCATGATGCACTCTGCATATAAGTTAAATAAGCAGGGTGACGATATACAGCCTTGACATACTCCTTTCCCGATTTGGAACCAGTGTCTTGTTCCATGTCCGGTTCTAACTGTTGCTTCTTGACCTGCATACAGATTTCTCAAGAGACAGGTAAGGTGGTCTGGCATTCACATCTCTTGAAGAATTTTCCACAGTTTGTTGGGATCTACACAGTCAAAGGCTTTGGTGTAGTCAATAAAGCAGAAGTAGATGTTTTTCTGGAACTCTTGCTTTTTCTATGATCCAACGAATGCTGGCAATTTGATCTCTGCTTCTTCCACCTTTTCTAAATCCAACTTGAACATCTGGAAATTCATGGTTCATATACTGTTGAAGCCTGGAGAATTTTGAGAATTACTTTACTAGAGTGTGAGATGAGTTCAATTGTGCAGTAGTTTGAACAGTCTTTGGCATTGCCCCTCTTTGGGACTGCAGTGAAAACTGACCTTTTCCAGTCCTGTGGCCACTGCTGAGTTTTCCAAACTTGCTGGCATATTGAGTGCAGCACTTTCACAGCATCATCTTTTAGGATTTGAAATAGCTCAACTGGAATTTTATCACCTACACTAGCTTTGTTCATAGTGATGCTTCCTAAGGGCCGCTTGACTTTGCAATCTAGGATGTCTGGCTCTAGTTGAGTGATCACACCATCATGGTTATCTGGGTCATGGAAGTCTTTTTTGTATAGTTCTTCTGTGTATTTTTGCCACCTCTTCTTACTATCTTCTGCTTCTGTTAGGTCCATACTTCCTGTACAATGTCACGAACCTCCATCCATAGTTCTTCAGGTACTCTATCAGATCGAATCCCTTGAATCTGTTTGTCACTTCCACTGTATAATAGTAAGGGATTTGATTTAGGTCATACCTGAATTGTCTAGTGGTTTTTCCCTACTTTCTTCAATTTAAGTCTGAATTTGGCAATAAAGAGTTCATGATCTGAGCCACAGTCAGCTCCTGGTCTTGTTTTTACTGACTGTTTGGAGCTTCTCCATCTTTGGCTGCAGAGAATATAATCAATCTGTATTATTATAATCAATCTGTATTTTCGGTATTGACCATCTGGTGATGTCCATGAATAGAGTCTTCTCTTGTCTTGTTGGAAGAGGGTGTTTGGTATGACCAGTGTGTTCTCTTGGCAAAACTCTGTTAGCCTTTGCCCTGCTTCATTCTGTACACCAAGGCCAAATTTGCCTGTTACTCCAGGTATCTCTTGACTTCCTACTTTTGGATTCTAGTCCCCTATAATGTAAAGGACATCTTTTTGGGGTATTAGTTCTAGAAGGTCTTGTAGGTCTTCATAGAACCATTCAGCTTCAGCTTCTTCAGCATTACTGGTCGGGCATAGACTTGGATTCCTGTGACATTGAATGGAACTCCATAAGCATTTGTTAAAATAGTAAAAGAATAGTGTTGTGATAGCTTGAGTGCCCTGAGTAATGCAGAACAGATAGCAATTCATGGTGACGCATTTGCTGAACTGCTAATCCTCTAGAAACAGTGTGTCCTGTGATGCTCTGTATATGTCATATGGTGGGAGAGATCTTGGGGATAAGGAGTGAGGCAGCTCCCAGACTCTGCATATCCTCAGGGAGGACGTGTTTGCACAGATGCTTTGGGGCTGTGTCTCCAGACTGTTGGGTTTGTCAAGGGGGTGGAGTTCCCCTCCAGCTAGCTATAGGTGTGACTGCTCTGTCTTCAGAGAATGCAATGGCACCCCACTCCAGTACTCTTGCCTGGAAAATCCCATGGACGGAGGAGCCTGGTAGGCTGCAGTCCATGGGGTCACGAAGACTGAGTGACTTCACTTTCACTTTTCACTTTCATGTATTGGAGTAGGAAATGGCAACCCACTCCAGTGTTCTTGCCTGGAGAATCCCAGGGACTGGGGAGCCTGGTGGGCTGCCGTCTATGGGGTCGCACAGGGTCGGACATGACTGAAGCGACTTAGCAGTAGCAGTAGCAGTACTCTTTGGGAGGAAAGTTATGACCAACCTAGACAGCATATTAAAAAGCAAAGACATTACTTTGTCAACAAAGGTCCATCTAGTCAAGGCTGTGGTTTTTCCAGTAGTCATGTATGGATGTGAGAGTTGGACCATTAAGAAAGCTGAGTGCCAAAGAATTGATGCTTTTGAACTATGGTGTTGGAGAAGACTCCTGAGAGTCCCTTGGATTGCAAGGAGGTCCAACCAGTCCATCCTAAAGGAGATCAGACCAGGGTGTTCATTGGAAGGACTGACGTTGAAGCTGAAACTCCAATATTTTGGCCACCTGATGCAAAGAGCTGACTCATTTGAAAAGACCCTGATACTGGGAAAGGTTGAAGGCAGGAGAAGAAGGGGATGACAGAGGATGAGATGGTTGGATGACATCACTGACTCAATGGACATGAGTTTTGGTAAACTCCGAGAGTTGGTGATGGACAGGGAGGCCTGGCGTGCTGCGGTTCGTAGGGTCGCAAAGAGTCAGACACAACTGAGCGAGACTGAACTGAACTGAGAATTATTCAGTTAACATCAAGCTTGAGACTCAAATAATAATAAGTTTTTAGGAATTCTTTTAGTGTATAAGCCAATGACTTATTGAATTATTTCTGTATGCCAAGCCAGGCTTAAAGTAGTGGTACTGGTGTATTCCTGGCATACCAAAAGATTGGTTGTCTAGGAGTTCTGCTGGTGTGTGTATTAACCACCAATCTTTTGGATTAAAAGATCAATGTATTGTTTCTTTTAACCTCTAACTAGCAGAAAAAAGGAAGTGTTTGATAATTATGTTAGATTCCAGATTGTCTTTATCTTTTCTTGACAATCAAAAAATTGTTACTAAATATCATTAGTAGTGTTGTCAAATATTTTGTTGAACTACATAGGTTTTGTGGAGAAGGGGTTATATTTTTAGCAAAGGAATTGTTTCCTTGGGGAAAAATACCGAACATGGAAGCATTAAAGCAAGTGCCAAGGAATGGAGATCATTTATTGTATTCATCCTCTTTGTCCTATATTTATAGTCACTAAACGTTCCGTGGGGAGTGAGTATGGAGCTAGGTATCAGGAACTAGACTTTGCTGTTCTATTAAGTCTGCCTTTATCAGTTATTTGCCAAATGTCATTTCTCCATCTGAAGTGGGTTTTAATGCCAAATAATCTAGAGATACAGTGTGAGAAGGCATTTTTATTATTATATAAAGTCATTTACAAGGCTTTAGTGTTCATGTTTAACCATTTGAAAATGGCAAAACATTTGCAGCAGAGAGGCTTTGGACATGGGGGAAAGTAACAAAACATTTTATTTGGAGCCAGCTTCAGTGGGGAGCTGGAATTAGTACTGTCCTTATACAGTGAAGTTGTAGGATTGCTTACATGGTTGTCATTTGGAGGTTATGAAGGCCCATTGCAGGAGCAGTTTGTTTTTGCTCCACAATGCCTGGGCTTCATCTGCTAACACTCAACTACTGGGAGTGATTAAGCACCCAGGTGCTGGGGTCATCTGGACCATGATGTTCACTCACATGTCTGGCCACTGATGCCAACTACTGGCTGGGACCTCAGCTGGGGCTAGTTGACCAGAGTACATACACTTGGCCTTTCTATGTGAGCTGGGCCTCCTCACAGCATGGAGGTTTTAGCGTGGTTTCCTGTTTTACACGATGGCTCAGGCTCCATAAGGAAATGTATAAAAATAACTAGTGGAGGCAACATGGCCCTTTCTGAACTGATCTCAGAAGTCTCATAGCATCACTTCCTCTGTGACCAGTTATAAGATTCAAGAGAAGGAGACAGAGATCCCTCTTCCCATTGACAGAAATACACACACACACACACACACACACACACACACACACATATGATTCATGTTTTATATATGACTTGAAGGCCACAAAATCCAAAAAAGAGAACAACAAAAGGAAAGTGGTGAGAAACTCTGCCCTCTTTGCCCACGTCAGGCTGCCTGTAGAAGCTGCAGCTCTAATTAAGCTATGGCAATTTCTGGCTACCCAAGTAGAGATACCTCTGAGTCGCTCATCTTGTTTCAAGAAATCCTCCACACTAACATTAGATTAGTATAGACGATAAGGGCCCCTCACTTCAGCCACATTAAATGATCTCTGTTACCCACTAGGCTGGATTACCAACAAAAAATGGCCACTTCCTTATGTCAGCCTACTTAAAGTAGTCAGTGTAGATTACTTACTCATGAATGTATGAAAAGATTTTTCAGGTGTCAACACTATTTTCAGTACAATTTCAAGGAATCTCCTTTCTTAACATAAAGTGCCTCAATATAAGATTGTCTTTCAGAAGTACTACCTGTGCTTATACCTGCCCTGGAAGCTTGCTAGAACTTGGTTTCAAGATCTCAGACACAGATCCCATGTCCTCTGACTCAAGAGGCAAGATATTTTGGGAAGGAGCTGACAATCCCAGTCAAAAATTGTCTGTACAGGTTGTCTGTGCAGGCCTCACTGAGGCTTCCCAGGGGGCGCTAACAATAAAGAACCCACCTGCCAATGGAGAAGACTTAAGAGTTGCCTGATGTCATGATCTTAGTTTTCTGAATGTTGAGCTTTAAGCCAACTGTTTCACTCTCTTCTTTCACTTTCGTCAAGAGGCTTTTTAGTTCTTCTTTGCTTTCTGCCATAAGAATGATGTCATCTGCATATCTGAGGTTATTGATATTTCTCCTGGCAATCTTGATTCCAGCTTGTGCTTCATCCAGCCTGGCATTTCACATGATGTACTCTGCATATAAGTTAAATAAGCAGGGTGACAATATGCAGACTTGACATACTCCTTTCCCAATTTGGAACCAGTCTGTTGTTTCATGTCCAGTTAGAACTTGATCTGCATACAGATTTCTCAGGAGGCAGGTCAGGTGGTCTGGTATTCCCATCTCTTTCAGAATTTTCCAGTTTTTTATGATCCACACAGTCAAAGGCTTTGGCATAGTCAATAAAACAGAAGTAGATGTTTTTCTGGAACTCTCTTGCTTTTCTGATGCTCCAACAGATGTTGGCAATTTGATCTCTGGCTCCTCTGCCTTTTCTAAATCTAGCTTGTACATTTAAATAGGAAAGGTATATTTCTGACTATGTCAATTGGTTTATATATTCCTCCATCCCATCTCCACGTGGCTGTATAAAAGGAATCAACACTTGTATACTTAGAGCCCGCAATTGACAGGCTGATTAGGAAACTGTGTATAGAGAAAATCTCTATGGACCAGGGTATGGAAATTTGAATTCCAAGCCTGTTTTGACTTTGCAACTAGTCTTGTGATCTTGATCAAATCAATGGCCCTTATTACTGAGCATTTATTTTTGTATTTTTTCCTTTCTACATTTACTTGGAGATTCCTTACCATTTACCTTCCTCTAATTTTCTTTTCCTTATAAAACAGTGCCTCGTATGCTTTTAATTAATGATACTGACCTTACTGTCCTTTTTGTGTCAGTGAATCAGATCCTTTTTGGGAGATGACCTCTTCTTGGTAAAAGATGCCTATATATTCTAGTGGCAATTTAGGTAATTTCTGTTTTGTCTGTTTGGCAGTGCTTACCAGAAAAAGCTTTTTTGGGGTCACTGTAGAAGGAAACATGTTAGCTGTTTGGAATGGTTTTACTGGTTGAAATCTGAATCTAAATAAAGAGATTGAAGCTGATCAAGGGATATCCCAAGTCCTATAGTAAATCTGACAGGAAAGAATCCTAAGAGGAAGTTTTCCTTTGAGCAAACATGTGACCCAGATATGACATGATTCCCACTTTGGTTACATCTTTCCCCAAGGTTCCATAGCTGAATCTAATTTTTTCCTTTGGGTGGTAGATAAAGGAACCAAAAATCAAAGTCTGAAGATGAAGTCCTTAGAGTAAAGGAGTACAAAATAAGGTATAAAAAGGAATGGTGGGACTGAGCGTGGAGGTGAATGTGGGGGTTGTGGTCAGCAGATGAAACATTGGCAAAAGTTAGAAGGATTCTTTTTTAAAAGCCTTTAAAGCAGAGTAAAAGCTTTCATTTCATGAGGTGGTGAGGAGATAAAGTGAAAAAACTTCCTTGACCAAATATACTCAGTATGACTTGCTGATTTATAGAAGAGGAGTGTTTCCTAGTATTAGGAAGGGACGTAACAGAAGGAAACCATGATTCAGATAAAAGTGGGTTCTGGACTTTGACAGTGCCTTGGCTGGCAGGCTCCTTCCATGGTCCATCCCTGGAGGATTGTCACATGCTGGGTCTCTGCTCAGGAGCTTATTATATTGAGGCGACAGCACTGGGGAAAGAGCCAGCCACTGACTGCTGCAGATGTGAGAGTAAGGAAGAGACGGGATGAATAAAGGGCCAGATGACACCATATGGGGAAAAGAGCAAGACAGACCCTAAGGATGAGAGGGGCAAAGCCCCAGGACTAAAGGACTGCTCGGTTAACTTTGCTATAAGCATGACTCCCATCATCGACTTTGTCAATGTAGAATGAAGCGCAAGTAGTACGACAGGATTCATGATAATAACGTACACATTCCATTGTTTATTTAGCAAACACTTACTGCATATGAGTGTGGGAAGCCGTGAGCTGATCATGGGGGAACTGAATGTTAGTCGGATTCCACCTTCAGGGAGCTCTCAGACTGGAGTCATAAGGAAAGGCCATATTTCCACGTATGGCCCATCTACCACAAATAATTAAATTAAAGACCAGTCTCATCATTTCAGGCTCAACTTTTTCTCCAGACTTTTTCATTTGGGTGGTAGATAGTTCTTTGTGTCCAAAAAACAGTTTCACAAACGTTTACAGCTGGTAGGAGTGGACTGGTTGTAAACATGTGTTAGTAAAGGGTGGTATGCCAGAAAATATCTCTTTGAAAATACCCACTCCTGATCCTTTGAACCTATGAATGTTCCTTTACTTGGAAAAAAAACTTTTTTGCTGAAATCTTGGTTTGAGCCCAATGAAATAGATTTTACCTCCTGGCCTCCAAAACTGTGACAGAATAGATTTCTGTTATTTTAAGCCAGGAAGTTGTGATTATTTGTTACAGTAGTCACAGGAAACTAATACAGTGGGAAACTAATAGAACCTATAAAGCCGTGAGTATAATCTTGCTGCTGTTTGTTTTATTTATTCATTTTGGCTGCACTAAGTTTTTGTTGTGGCATACGGGCTCCTAGGTGAGATGCTTGGGCTTTCCCTAGTCGAGGTTCGGGCTCTCTAGTTGTGGCATGAAGACTTAGTTACCCTGCTGCATGTGGCATCTTAGTTAGCCGACTAGGGTCAAACCCACATCCCCTGAGTTGGACAGTAGATTCTTACCCACGGGACCACCAGGGAAGTCCCTGCTCTTCATTTATTTGATGACTGCCATATTCCTCTGAGTGATGTTTGAGTGTATCTATTTATACTATACATCAGAACATTGTTCTTTGCTCCTGTTTTCATCCCTCCCCGATCCCTTTCTTCTCCCCCCACCTTATCCCTCTTCCTCATACACATAAATGCATGTGAAGAAATAAAAATGAGGCAGTATTAGTGCAGAGTACCAAAATGCTTTGATGATTAATCTAAACCAAGTATTTACTTATATTAGAAAGAGTTCCAAAATCCTGCTTCAAAGCATATGCTTATTCAAGAACTTGAGGCTGGAGACAAAGTGTTGAAAACCATAGCAAAATGGTACTTGATTGTATTTATAATAACTTTGTCATGATTTCTGCTTTTGAATTGTAACATTAGTAAAACTTAGAGGCAGATCCTAACAAGTAACAAAGCATGATAAGTGATGAGAATAAAGGAAGACTGATCCATTAGCAACATTCCTGGCTTGGAGCATTGTTTGGACTACAGGAGTATGTAACAATTGTGTTGATACCAATGGCTACTCTATTCAAAAATTAATCTGTTCTTAAAAGACACCATTTAAATTGTTGTCCAAGAATCCAAAAGTAAAAACCACCATGTTTATTGCTGTAGCAATAACATTGAAAGTGTTCAGTTGCACAATCATTTAGCACTTCCAGAAATGTTCAGCAGGAATTTTACATAGATTAACAGAACAGATGTTAGCTTCTGCATTATTAACGCAGATTAACAATGCCATTTGAACCTCTTAAGATTCTGTATGGCCACTCAAATAATCTTTTATCAACTGATTTGTTTAATGCCAGAAACAATGTTAGTAACCAGTTCAATTTGTGACACACCAAGTTGAGTAGTGAATCCTTGACATTCGTAACCACTTAGAGTCAAAGAAAAGGGAAGAAAAATATCTTAATATCTAGTTACTTGGACAACTAAAATAAAGCCAGGATTCAGGTTCTAAAAAGAGCACCCTATCATTGTTATTATAACTACAGATTAAATGCTGGAGTTAAGATTTTGGAGTTATCTAGTTCCAGAGAAATGTGGGATGTGACTAAAATCACTAGAGTCAAATAATAGATGTAAAAATGTATTAATTTCCTTCATGTCTGTAGTTGTTGCTCAGTTGCTAAGTTGTGTCCGATTCTTTGAGACCCCATGGACTGCAGCACATCAGGCTTCCCTGTTCTTCACTATCTTCCAGAGTTTACTCAAACACATGCCCATTGAGTTGGTGATGCTATCTAACCATCTCATCCTCTGCCATCCTTTTCTCCTTTGCCTTCGTCTTTCCCAGCATTGGGGTCTTTTCCAGTGAGTCAGCTCTTCACATCAGATGGCCAAAGTATTGGAGCTTCAGCTTCAGCCTCAGTCCTTCTAATAAATATTCAGAGTTTGGTTGACTGGTCTGATCTCCTAGCAGTCCAAGGGACTCTCAATAATCTTCTCCAGCACCGCATTTCAAAAGCATCAGTTCTTTGGTGCTCAGCCTTCTTTATGGTCCAACTCTTACATCTGTATGTGACTACCGGAACTATCTCCTGAATCACTAATGAAACTTTCCACAGGGAATTCTGCTGTTTCATTCTGACGGTATTCCACAATCACTTATGGGTTTTCACATAATCCCAATATTTTACAAAATAATTCCTTTATTAAACTATCATCAGTTGCCCAATTCAGCTGTGCATCTTTTTCTCCCTAGACCCTGATTAATTCATGCTTAGGATGTGCAGCACATGTGGAACAAAGGCTTTCTGTTACTTTCATGCATTTATGTGAGGCTTTTCTTTATAATGCAGTTTGTATTTTAATTTCAGGATGTATTGCCCCCAAACACAAACATTTTCTAATTATTGCCATTCAATTTTTCAAATTAGTGATTTAACATTAATATGACTGTATCTTCCCCAGTGGCTCAGATGGTTAGGAAACTGCCTGCAATATAGAAGATCCCTGGGTCAGTAAGATCCCCTGAAGAAGGAAATGGCAACCCACTCCAATATTCTAGCCTGGAGAATTCCGTGGATACAGAATTCTCGTGGGCTACAGTCCATGGGGTTGCAAAGAGTTGGACATGGCTGAGCGACCAACACTTTCACTTTCATATACAATCTATAAATCCCATCTGGATTTTATCTAATGCAAAGAAATGTGTTTTTTCTTCCTGAGTCAGGATTTGATCCTGAAACACATGTTGCATTTTGTATTAAGTGCTATCATTCTCCTTCAGTCTGAAATAGTCCGACACTTTCCTTGTCTCCTATTCCCTTGATAGTCGTAAGAAGTATAGGCTTTTTATCATGAAGATCATTCTCAACCAGAGTCTGATTGATATTTTCCTGTGAATCTCAATGCAAGAATATTTTTCTGCATTCTTAATAGAAATAAGAAAGAAACAAAGAAAAGAAAGAAAAAAAGTGCTGCATTCTCATTCTGTGTACTACATCAAGGCAACCATAATCTCAGGTGATTTCCACCATTGGTCACTTGGTCAGCTTGGTGTTCACAAAGTTTCTCCAACTTAGAGTCATCATTTTCCTTCTAAATTTGAACCATGTTTTGTGGTAAGTTACAGCTCCCCTGGTGGCTTAACAGTAAGGAGACAATTTCAATCCCTGGATTGGCAAGATCCCCTAGAGAAGAAAATGGCAACCCTCTCCAGTATTCTTGCCTGGGAAATCCCATGCACAGAGGAGACTAGTGGGCTGCAATCCATGGGGTACAAAGAGCTGGACATGACTGAGCATGCACTCATGCACATCCTGATATTATCTCCAAACACTTTCCATATCAAATCTTGTTGTGTTAGTCTCTCAGTCATGTCCGACTCTTTGTGACCCCATGGACTGTAGACCACCAGGCTCCTCTGACCATGGAATTCTCCAGGCAGTACTGGAGTAGGCAGCCATTTCCTTCTCCAGTGGATCTTCCCAGCCCAGGGATCGAACCCAGGTATCCTGCATTGCAGGCAGATTCTTTACTATGTAAGCCACCAGGGAAGCCCTATATCAAATCTTACCCATCTTAGAATATATTGATACCTTCCATTGTTGTCATCTACCACTGTACTGGTTGTCAAATACTAATTACTCACTTGAATCATTCCTTCTTTACTTATTAAAAATGTTTAAAAAGTCTTCATTTATTTATCAATATGGAATAATAGAATCCTAGAAATGTTTTTTCTACTTATCTATCTATCATCTTTCATCTATCTATATCAATGTGGAATCATAGGTTACTATTGTATCTAATAGGTTGTAATTCTATGCCCTCTTTTATATTAATGCTCAAATGACAGAAGTTTTGTTCTGTGATCATTTCCTTATTTTACAGCTTAATTTGTGTCCAGGCTTATTTTCTTCTTTCCCTGTTTCTCCGTTGAGCCAGCATGTCCCCAGGAAGCCTGAGTCCCTTTTAGTGTGTGTGTGTGAAAGCTGCTCAGTTGTGTCCAACTCTTTGCAACCCCATGGACTATACAGTCCATGGAATTCTCCAGGGTAGAATACTGAAGTGGGTAGCCTTTCCTTTCTCCAGGGGATCTTCCCCACCCAGGGATCAAACCCAGGTCTCCCACATTGTAGGCTGCTTCTTTCCCAGCTGAACCACAAGGGAAGCCCTTTTAGTAGAGAGTGATATTTGGGAGCCAAGAAATGTAGTCTCAGAGTGCTTAGTCATTCTGGAATTTTATTGCTTCTGAACTTTTCTCATGGACAATTAGGGAATGTGTGTGTGTGTGTGTGTGTATGTATGTGTGTGTGTGTGTGTGTGTGTGTGTGTAGAGAGAGAGATAAGTAGATAACTTTATGACTATTTCTAAATCTATCCCTGTATATTTTCTTAAAAGTCTGTGTTCATATAGATACTTTCAATTCTAATTCAACCTCTTAGAGTTTTTACCTAAAAGTCTTAAAATGGTAAATTTTTAAAGGGTAAAACTGTTGGCCAATATGGAGAGGCAGGAAGATCTTAAACTCACCTCCTCCCTCAGGCACACCAAAGTTGCATCTATTTACAGAGCAACTATCATGTGAGAATGACCTGGAGATTAGGGAAAAAATGTTTCAAGACTGTAGATATAAAGAAGTGACCACAGTGAGGTGGGTAGGAGAGACAGAGATGCAGTAAAGACCTACATCCATGGGTAGGCAACCTATAGAAGGCAGGATAGTCACTGCTGCAGAGGATATCCCCAAGGAGCATGGAATCTGAGCTCCCCACCTGGGGGTGGGGGTGGGGGGTCCTGCACTGAGAAGATGAGCCTGGAGAATATCTGGCTTTGAAGGCCAGCAGGGCTTGCGTACAGGAGACTGGGAGGGCTGTAGGAAACAAAGATCCCACTCTTAAAGGGTGCACACAAAATCTCACATACTCTGAGGCCCAGCACAGAGGCAGTGATTTGAAAGGAGCCCAGGTCAGACTCACTTGCTGATATTAGAAAACTGCCCAGGGAGTCAGGAAGCAACTGGAACTTCCCCTGGGGACACATACATTGGCAGCAGCAATTTAGGGGAGCTTATTCTACAGCGAGGACACTGATGCTGACAAGCACCATTTGGGAGTCTTCCCTTCCCTATTAGTATCTGGGACTTACCCTCCTACAACTGGTCTGCACCTGTCCTGGGACACCCCAAGCCAAGCAGCCAGCCACATTTGGACCGAGTCCCACCCATCAGTCACAAGCAACAGTCTTGGGGCTTCGTGGGCCAGGCATCCAGCTGAGCCAGATCACAGCCCCTTCCACCAGTTGCTGGCAGCCTCTACAGGAGACAGGGCCTGGTAACCAACTGGGCTGGGAGCTAGCCCCACAATAATAGTGGTCTCATCGTAACAGAGTGGACCCAAGGGGTCAACATAAGGGACTCCTAGAGAATAGAGTTCTGATCAGAGTGGAGTGCACTGCTGGGCCCTTAGGGAATCTTCTATATCAGATCTCTTCTCCAAGATGAGGAAATGTAACCATTTATGAAGTACACAGAAATTAAAACACAGAATTAGACAAAATGAGGCAACAGAGGAATATGTTCCAAATGAAGGAATAAGATAAACCCCAGAAGGATAACTAGGCAAAGTTCTATAGTTTTTGTTTCTTACATTTGAATTAAAGAAACAACAACAACAACAAAAATGAAACAGTGCATCAGTATGGGATCATGGAGTTTTCTGTTACTGAGATTTGCATTTAGACAGTCATGCATGCAAGGATATATCTTACTTTTAATCAGTGATCATTTATGTTTAAAAGTCAGTTATTTGGAGAGCCATTCAAACCTTGTGTCTCCCCAAAGTTTTGAGACTACACCATCACTGAATTTGTCAACAAAGTTGAAAATCTTGCTGTACTAAGCTTCTGGTACCTGTTAAGTGTATTTCACATTTTCCAAATGTGAACAGGAAACTAAAGTTTGTGGGCCACTGTTTCAACAAATCTTCATATATGAAAATCTAGATTTAAACAGTAGACAAATTGGAGGTTAACAGCTTTAAGATATTGCAAACACTTCTCATGTTCTTCACAATGGCCATGTGTACCTAAAATATTCTCAAGTTTTTCTTCAGCAGGGATTTTGCTTCTGATTACCACCTGGATATCTCAAATATGCCCAGACTCAATATGCTCCAAACTGAACTTTTCAGTGGTCCCAAATCCTTGGATTGGCACTGTTTACACAGCCTCCCATCTAGAGAGCTGGAAGTCATTTTTTACATCCATACTTCCTTTCCCATATTCCATCAGTTACCAAGTGTTAAAAATTCCTTCTTACCATTCATTTCTTCCCCAGCTTTGCCACATTTCAGATCCTCATCACTCCTCATCTTGACAATTCCAAGGATCTTCAAAAATTCCTTGTCTCCGGTCTCATTGTTCTCTACTTGGTATTCACAATGCAATCAGAACTATATAAATATTTTCCCCTAGGATGAATGAAACCCATGCTTCACGGCAAGGCATGTAAGAACCCTTGCCACCTTTCTTGCCTACGTCCTGTTACCTTTATTGTTTTAATGTCTAACAATACTGAGCAAGTTGCCTTTCACTAAATGCACTGAATTGGCCCTGAGCTCTTTGTCCTCATGTTCATCTGTCTCTTTTCACCTGCATAGAAAATTGGTTCATGACATAGCTCCAGATTTACCTTTATACGTGAACCATTCCCTGGCACCTCCACACAGACTGAGGCTCACTTCCACACACACTCCCATTATACTTCCATTAAATTGCATTTATTCCTAGGTTCCTTGGGAGTATGGATTGTGTCCTTTGTTCACTGTTCACTGTACACTTTGTGTCACTAGTACATTGCCCTGTGTTTGGTACATAATAACTCTCAGTAAATATCTGGCTAATAAATGAATGCATCTCCTTGATTAGAACCCTCGAAAACAGCAATTAAAATATGATTTGCTATGCAACAAAATTTGACTTACAAATTTTGGAGTTACAAATACATTGAATCATCTACTGAATTCACTCATAATCAGAATATTTTAAGAATATAACTATGTGACTTGAATATGTTGACCTTTCAGGAAAAATATAGTTTGCAGCTATGGTGGATTATCACCTAAGTGCAGTAAATTATAGACACCAACACATTTATTATCTCTACCATCTACTCTGTGTCTTTTCCTCTCTACAATCAGCAGAATGCTTTGTATATCATATTTTGTTCTCTTTTTCAAGACACTGTGTGTGGGAGCTCTGATGTGTAATTTTCCCATGCAAAAGGGAAAATCACTGCTTAAGTAAAATGTAGGTGGTGTTGGTTCTTACCTTTGGGGAAAAAATATTGTTACATAATTGGTCCCAAACTTTGAAGACATTTTCTATCTGAAGATTTTTCTTCCATGCTATTGTGACTAAAGTTGGTACAAGGCTTCTAGTACCATACTTATTCATTAATTCGTTCATTCAGCGAATGTTTACTGAGCACCTAGTACTTGCCAGATATTGTCCTAGAGGATGGTGTTACAAAAATGATTAAGACAGAGTATCTGTCTTCATAGAGATTTTAGTCTAGTAAGACAAGCCACTAAAGAAACAATTACAATAATAAATATTATAGTAGGTAATGGAGAATCCCATGGATGGAGGAGCCTGGTAGGCTGCAGTCCATGGGGTCACTAAGAGTCAGACACGACTGAGCAACTTTACTTTCACTTTTCACTTTCATGCATTGGAGAAGGAAATGGCAACCCACTCCAGTATTCTTGCCTAGAGAATCCCAGGAATGGGGGAGCCTGGTGGGCTGCCATTTATGGGGTTGCCCAGAGTCAGACATGACTGAAGCAACTTAGCAGCAGCAGCAACCTGAATAAGGGCTTCCCAAGCAGTGCAAGTGCTCCTGCCAATGCAGGAGATGTAAGAGCCTTGGGTTTGATCCCTGGGTCAGAAAGATCCCTTGGAGTAGGAAATGGCAACCTGCACCAGTGTTCTTGCTTGGAAAATTCCATTGACAGAAGACCCTGGTGGGCTACAGTCCACAGGACTGCAAAAGAGTTGGCCACACACTGTGACTGAGTGCACACACACACACACACACACACACACAGCCTGAATAAAGCTGAACTACCATGTGGCCTATTTCAACAGAATGGTGTTCTCCAGGGTATGACATGCATGAGAAATTCCATCTAAAAATTGAAAGTTAAATTATTTTGTATGCATTCTTGAAAAATGCCAAGTGGTTTTCCCATGAAGTACAGCAAAATAGCCCCACAATCTGCATACCCAATCATTCCCCACAGCTGATAAACACCTAAGGCTGCTCCCCTCAATTTTCTCTTTACCCTTTCCTCAACTTTTGGTTTATTTGCTCTTTCCTTGCTTCCTCTTTTGTTGTCTGTCCTTCTTCGATACATCACTGTAAAGATTCACAGTCCTCTTGGTCTTCTCTATTTCTTTCTCCTTTTCCTCCTTCATTTCAAATCTATTCTTTTCTTCTAAGAATAGACTTTGCCTGCCTTAATGTAGGGGCTTCCCAGGTGGCTCAGCAGTAAAGAATCTGCCTACTAATGCAGGAGCTACAGGAGACACAGATTTGATCCCAGCGTCAGAAAGATTCCTGGAACAGGAAATGGCAACCCACTCCAGTATTCTTGCCTGGTAAATCCTATGGACAAAGGAGCCTGGTGGACTGCAGTTCAGAGAGTTACAGAAGAATTAGACATGACTTAGTGATTAAACAACCAAGTGTTTGATAAACAGCCATTGACCTTCCTCAGGGTCAATCTGGAGGCTGGGTTAAGGTGGGCAGTCTAGGAGAGGATTCCCCATGAAGAAACTATTTGAGAATTATGGCTTAGAAGTGGGGTAAGATGGCAGCAGATGGAGAAAGGAAGGAAGGATGACCCTAGATAGAAGACTTACATGATAAAATGAGAAAGGGATTGAAATATATGTTGTGTTTACAGAAAATCCAGTAGCTTGATATTATTGGGGCATAAGAGTTTAGAAAAATGAAAAATAAAGACTGGAGATATATTTTAAGAATGTGATTAATTCTCTAAATGCTACTGCCAGGAATTTGGAATGTATCCTGGAAGCACTGAAGAGTTAAATCTAGCTAATTGTAGGAAGCCTTCTACAACTTTTTAAGTTGAAATAAATTCTTTTTCCCACTGGAGAGATAAATGAGTGAATAAGTAAATGTATCATTTCCAGAAATATTTTTTTGATTTAAAAGGAGACATTATTGTTTTGTGTTTCTATTTGGTCCACACCTGGGAGGGGCCTCTGGAATAAGGAAGGTTGTGGGCTTGGAAGTTTCCTTGTTGTACTTGGGGATGAGCCTTTTTCCAAGTCCATTCTGCAGCCCACAGGCCTATGCAAGTTGATCAGGTGGTTGCCCAGAAGTAGTGTACACCTTCCAGGGCCACATCTTCATGGTGGAAATAGAAACCCAGAGAGGTAGGCATAAGATACCCACATTTGCAGGTGGACCGAAAAGTTGATGGTGGTCTTCACTTTGGAGGAATATTTCTGGCAGCTATGGCAGTTCCTGGTTGGCAAAGAGGAGCTAACCACAAAAAAAATAGTGTTAGCTGATCTTGGAAGCTAGGTTCCTGCAGGGAAGAGGTCCTGGAGGGTGTTGGAAGAACACCTGGAGAGAGGGTGTTGGAAGGTAATCTGAGTTCCTGGGTCCACTTACCTAAACAATGGTGAAGTGAGCTGGTGCTAATGGGCCTTGTATGCCTTTGCAAATAAGGTAAGTATGACTTTAAGATTATGGTTCAGTTCAGTCAAGAGAAAAAGGAATAAATATATAAGAATATGATGGTACATATTCTACTGGAGAATTCTCTCCCAGTTGTCAGGGTCATTGGCTAAGCATATAGTGGGATAAGTGTTCAAACATCTGAGACTTTTATTTACAGTATGATCATCAACATGTTTTGTTTAATTACTTGGAAAGACCTTTTATTTCCAAGACTGAATTCAGAGGCAAAATAAACTACCTTAGGACCAGAGATACTCTAGTAATACCACTGGTTTTTTATTTTTATTTTTTATTCATATATTGTATCTAGGTTTTCCAGGCATTATATGGATAATTGTTGCAATTTTAGAAAAGAGGAAACTGAATCTAAGATGGTTAAATGATTTGTTTAATTTAAGGCCACATATTTAGGGAGGGGAACCCTAGGATGCAAACCTAGTTGTTTCCAGTTCTAAGGTTACTGATTTTCCTTAATCCTTAAAATGAATCCCAGATGTATTTTAATAAAACATATAAAGGCAGCTTTTTGAGAAGGACACAAAATTAGGTCCATTGAAAAGACAGAAAAATGATGTGTACACTATGTAAATATACAAATTCTTTTCTCCATCTATATCGATAAATCAATCAAGAGCATGTAGGAAATAAAGCAATCTACAATGCTTTAAGTTCAGCCAGTGTGAGCAGAGATTAATAAATCTGGAGAAATTATTATTTTACCATGAAATATTCCTCACCTCTATTTGTCTTTGGAGATGTAGCCCAGGAAATTTGCCTGAGGAGCAATTTTGAGAAACAAAAATGCAGACAAATTTTAAGGAGGTCAGAGCAGTGCTAGGGAAGAAAAATGCCCAAGGAAATGTTAATAGAATGAATGTACTTAATCTGTGAATGGTTATTTAAGTGGAAAATTTCTTTTACTTTGAAGCTTTAACTAAGTTTTTAAAAACCTATCTTGAATATTCATAATGATGAGGCATGTGTCTTTCATTTCCCCTACCAGATTTTGTTGGTTCAATCTCTTCCAAATCCTTAGTAATATCACTCCCTGTTTCACTGCTTCCCTTCTCCCTAAACAGGGATATTTAAAGTGCTATGCATGCAAGAGATACTCACTAAGTATGTGCGATTAATCTAAAATCCGACTTAGCTTGGTGTTCCTGATAGCAACTATATGTGCTATGAAATGTGTGAGAGGAGAAGAAATAAAATTCCAGGCAATAACTAGACTTTCTAATTAGGCACTGAGTAATTGATAAATGTCTGTAATTAAATATAGTTACTTATAAATATTCAGTTAATTGGTTATAAATTTATTCCATCCAGAATTGTTAAACACAGCTGAAAACAAGTTTTCTATTATCTGGTCTTTTCATTTAGGAAGCTTAATCTTTCTTCCTCCTTCCTCACCCCACCCTTCAATTTCTCTCTTAACAAAATCTTGGCTATGTGTAAGATGAAGGTGACAATAGCACATAGCTTTTGGTGGTGGTGTAAGAATTAAATGAAACAATCCCTATAAGGTGCTTGGAGAAGGGAATGGCAACCCACTCCGTGTTCTTGCCTGGAGAATCCCATGGACAGAAGAGCCTGGTGGGCTGGAGTCTGTGGGGTTGCAAAGAATCGGGCACTCACACAAGGTGCTTAGCATGTTCCCATGTCAGTTTATTTTGTAATAAGTTGTTTGTTTATATTGAACTCTTATTTTTACCAGGCACTAACCTAAGTGCCTCACATGAGTTATATCATTTTATCCTATTATTCTTACTTGGAAGATAGGGTCCAAGGTCAGAGAGCTGGTAAATAGTAATGGCAATATTTGGCCCTAGCTAGTCTTTTTCCAGTTTTCCCATTTTTAACCATGGTGCTTCTCAGTCTGTATACCTTTGGCTTGCTCTTTTTTTATTCAATGTGTAGTAAATGCAGTGCTGTGTTTTCCAGTAGGATCTTCAGATATAGCAAAAGTTTAGATCCTTTGAGGTACTTGAGTGAAGGCCTTCTGCAATAAATCAGTGATGAGAGATTTCAGATTAATATTGAGATCACTGAAGGCTTCAAATTTAAATAAAAATTATGTTTACACTTATGCTATCAATAATAAAATTCTGTCAGGTATCAATAAATACAATTTGAATATTCTGAAAGTAAATGTTAAACATTTATTATTTAACAGTATGGAAGTCAATGACCCTTTCCCTTGCATGGCTGCAACAAGGACTCTTGATCTGGTGGAAAATTTTACAAAATTAAAAGTGTTTTAAATGAAATAATCAGAATCTCTCTGATTTTATTAATGTGTTCCTGTTGTTTAGTTGCTAAGTTGTGTCTGACTCTTTTGTAACCCCATGGACTATAGGCTGGCCAGGCTCCTCTGACCATGGGATTTTCCAGGCAAGAGTACTGAGTGGATTGCCATTCCCTACTGCAGAGGATCCTCTCCTTCATTGCTGGGCGCATTCTTTACCACCGAGCTATCCAGGATTTGAGCTTCCCAGGTGGCGTTAGTGGTAAAGAATCTGCCTGCCAAACCCTAGGGAAGATCCCCTGGAGTAGGAAATGGCAACCCACTCAAGTATTCTTGCCTGGAAAATCTCATGAACAGAGGAGCCTAGCAGTTTACGGTCCACGGGACTGCAAAGAGTTGGATATGACTGTGACTTAACATACACAAAGCTCTTACATGTATGGTAGATAATTTAAAAATTGTTATACTGATAACAATTTAGGGGATAATATTGGATTTGTATATTTTTCCCTTTAATGTTTGTAGATTTATGCTTTACTAATTTTGACAACATACCTGGCAATGTTATCATTTTTATTGAAGTAGTGTTCAAAATTTTTAATTCTCATTGCTAGCATTAAATCTGCATACCAACATTTACTGTTTTGTGATGTATATTTAAATCAATAATTATAAAGCACCCATAGGAAAACCAGAGAAACATGAAGTCATTCACATTTTAAGTAGTGTAGCTGTGGCCCAGGAAAGTCTGTGCCTTAAGAGACAGTTGTCTTATCTAGAGGACTACCTTAGGGACTGCATATGCATATATTGAAACATGTATGGATAATGTACATCATGACTCCGGAACCCAGCCCTGGACCTCTCAGTTGACCCAATGTCTAGCACATTGGATCTTGATATATGCTGAATGAGTAAGTTCTGACTGATTCATGGAAACACTAGAAATGTGATTTTGTGTGTGCACTTAAGAGGGTGGGGCGGTTTTCAGATGGGATATACTAAATCATTCCTTCATTAACAAGTAGAGGAAAGTTTGTAAAACTAAGGTTTAAAAGGCAAAGGCTTTGAAAGTAAAATGTTATTAAAACTTCAGAATCCAAACTTGGGTGTGAATGGTAAGTTTGTGCAATATCCAATTCAGTTCTGTACGGTTTGGTAGCTCAGTTGTGTCTGACTCTTGAGACCCCATAGACTGCAGCATGCCAGACTTCCCTGTCTATCCCCAACTTCCAGAGCTCACTCAAACTCATGTCCATCAAGTTGGTGATGCCATCCTACCATCTCATCCTTTGTCATCCCTTTCTCCTCCCACCTTCAATCTTTCCCATCATCAGAGTCTTTTCTAATGAGTCAGCTCTTCACATCAGGTGGCCAAAGTATTGGAGTTTAAGCTTCACCATGAGTCCTTTCAATGAATACTCAGGACTGATTTCCTTTAGGATTGGCTGGTTGGATCTTCTCCCAGTCCAAGGGACTCTCAAGAGTCTTCTCCAACACCACACTTCAAAAGGATCAATTTTTTTTGGCATTCAGCTTACTTTATAGTCCAACTCTCACATCCATATGTGATTACTGGAAAAACCATAGCTTTGACTAGACAGACTTTTGTTGGCAAAGTAATGTCTCTGCTTTTTAATATGCTGTCTAGGTTGGTCATAGCTTTTCTTCCAAGGAACAAGTGTCTTTTAATTTCATGGCTGCAGTCACCATCTGCAGTGATCTTGGAACCCAGAAAAATAAGTCTCTCACAGTTTCTGTTATTTCCCCATCTATTTGCCATGAAGTGATGGGACCAGATGCCATGATCTTAGTTTTCTGAATGTTGAGCTTTAAGCCAACTTTTTTACTCTCTTCTTTCACTTTCATCAAGAGGCTCTTTAGTTCTTTGCTTTCTGCCATAAGGGTGGTGTCATCTGCATAGCTGAGGTTATTAATTATTCTCCCAGCAATCTTGATTCTAGCTTGTACTTCATCCTGCTCAGCATTAAATAAGCAGAGTGGCAATATATAACCTTGAAGTACTCCTTTCCCAGTTTGGAACCAATCTGTTTTTCCATGTCCAATCCTAACTGTTGCTTCTTGACCTGCATACAGATTTCTCAAGAGGCTACTGAGGTGGTCTGGTATTCCCATCTCTTTAAGAATTTTCCACAGTTTGTTATGATCCACACAATCAAAGACTTTGGTGTAGTCAATAAAGCAGAAATAGATGTTTTTCTGGAACTCTCTTTTTTTTTCATGCAATGTAGCTATCTTTTACTGTCCTCTTTTTGTATGCTTTATCTTGTAGACATTGACTGTTATCTCAGGCTATGTCTTGGATAAATATGAATTAGAAGGAAAAAAATAAGTGAACAATGTTCAGGTATAGTTTTAAAAAAGATTAGAATTAAAAAATATGTTATATAAAGACACATATTCTCTCTGAAGGCTTTTCATATCTAGCACTTTTGCTATTTCTATAGAAAATATCATCTCGCATGAGGAGAGAGGGCATTTTGAACTCTGTAGACAATTCCATCTAGTTATGAATAGATTGTGTTCTAGAAGTTCATTTGAAAGTTAATTTTTTAAAAGTTATAACCTATTTTCCTGTGGAAGCAATGTGCAAAATAGGACTTAGATTCCCAAGTTTCCAGAAGGTGTCATGTCTTGTCCAGGCAATTTAATGTAAAAGCAAGTGCTCTGGGGTAAGAGAAAGCTGGGTTCAAATTCCCCTCTCTAAGTGCTAATTTCCTTCTCTCTAAAATGGTGCTCATTTTAATGTTCACTTTGTTGAATCTCAGTGGATTAAATGATATAGTAGATTGCTAAGTGCAGTGCATGCTTCTAGCATAATCTGCTCAAGAAGGGAGCCATTGTCTATCCCATTGTAAGAGAGTCTATGAAAATCCATGCTCTCACTGTATTTATACTGTCTTTATTGTATCCCATTCCTTTTGGAGCCCTAAATATTGTTAGTATTTAAAAATTATCCATGTAATTCTGCTCTGCATCATCAGGACAAACTTTCATAATTTCTCCATACTCTTTTCTCAGCTGGAAATGAATCCATACACCTTTTTTTCCTCTTTCAAGTCCCAGTTCAAATGTTACTTCCTCAAGAGAGGATTTTTCCTCACTGCAGCTAGAGTGAATGAAGGAAAAGTCAAATGTCAGAAGAGCTAAATGCTAAGCAGAACTAGTTATGGAATCACAGCTGGCCAGTAGATATGTGAGGCTAACTGTTTTTGCGGAGTGTGTGGGGCAAGTGGCTTAGTGTTTTGGATTAGTATAGGACTCTTGTAGGACTCTTTCGTTAGATGGTTATTGTTAGTTACTAAGTTGTGTCTGACTCTTTGTGACCCCATGGACTGTACAATGCCAGGCTCCTCTGTTCTTGACTATCTCCCATGCAAAGAGCACAAACATGAGTTTGCTCAGACTCATGTCCACTGAGTCAGTGATGCTGATCTAACCATCTCATCCCGACGCAGGGATCTAAACCGTGTCTCCAGCGTTGGCATGTGGATTCTTCACCACTGAACCTTCAGGAAAGCCCTCTTTTGCTAGATTGTGAGAGCACTAATCAGGGATCTCCCAAAGTAAATCAGAAGGGACTGAAGTAATACAGAAATCCAGCTGGTGAGTATTAGTCGCTCAGTCGTGTCCAACTCTTTGCAACGCCATGGACTGCAGCCTGCCAGGTTTCTTTGTCCATGAAATTCCCCAGGCAAGAATGCTAGAGTAGGTAGCCATTCTCTTCTCCGGGGGATCTTCCTGAGCCAGAGATCAAAGCCAGGTCTCCCGCATTGCAGGCAGATTCTTTTCTGCTTGAGTCGCATATAAACTTGACAATGAGTCATATAAAAGCAGGCACATTGCCTAGTTCATTGCTAGAATCTCACCATCTAACACAGGGTTAGTCACTCATAACTGACTTGGTTATTTGTTTAGAAAAGAGAGATGGAAGAAAGAAGGAGGATATGCAAGCTTAGTTGTTAGAGGTTCAAAATCTTTGTTAAAATATACTTAATAAAATAAAACAGCATTAAATGTGTTTCCTATGTAGTAAAACAGCCTGCTGCTTTTAAATTTTTAATTAAAAATTTGGATTTTTGCTCTCATTCACCAACTGCCAATTAAGAAGTAATTCCAGATTTCATTTCAAACCATCCATAGAAATCCATATCCCTCTTGTGATGATTTAGAATAGAGCAGGATGGTGACGATGAGACAAAAGCCTTTAGTAGACATTAAAAACTATGAAGCTTTAATTATGGGACTTTTAAATTGCACATAGTTGGTAAAAATATTGCCCTTATACATTTAAGAGCTCAGATGTATGTACTTATAGAGTGAGACCACTCCTTTGGGAGGAGAGGATCAGATACACATTAGCAGACTGAATTAAAACATTTTCTTTTTATTTCACAAGATTATATCAAAAATTCTGACTTTTCTAAAGAAAGAATTTTACATTTTTCATAAATTTCAGGGTTTTTTGTTGTCTGTTTTTTTTTTTTTTTTTTCCTTAAAAGGATAACAGTTACCAAAGGCTTTGAAACACTGGTATCCAGTACATTCGAAGATAATAGTTTCTGGCTTTCTTCCCACTCTTCCATTCAGCACATGGCTTTCCCAAGGGGACTGTTCTACTTTATAATTATGCTGTTGTGGGCAACCACTTCAGCCAGGTGCAGTGGAAATTTTTATTCCTTTCATGAATGCTAAGCCAGCCACCCTCTGATGCATGAGGTTGTGTGTATTTCTATAAGTGCTGATTTGCACGTACACCTTCAGATTTTGTCCTTGATCTTCGTGTCTTTATTTCTATTAATGCTCTTTGGCTTATTTCCTTTCTTCTTATGATTTTTATTACTTTCTCCATTTGTACCAAGGATGCCTCATTTAAACTTCTAACCTATATCTCTGACCAGAATATATATATATATATATATATATATATATATATATATGTATGTATATATGTATATATAACTGGAAGGACTGATGTTGAAGCTGAAACTCCAATATTTTGGCCACCTGATGCAAAGAGCTGACTCATTGGAAAAGACCCTGATGCTGGGAAAGATTGAAGGCAGGAGGAGAAGGGGATGACAGAGGGCAAGATGGTTGGATGGCATCACCAGTTCAATGGACATGAGTTTGGGTAAACTCTGGGAGTTGGTGATGGACAGGCAGGCCTGGTATGCTGTGGTCCATGGGGTCACAAAAAACTGGACACGACTGAGTGACTGAACTGAAATGCTCCCTAAATATCTCAACTTCTGGATCCAATAGACAGCTGTCATAGTGGGGTTTTATAAAAATATATATTTGGTCTTTGACACCATTCATGGCACCAAACTCCCAAATCCTTGGGATATCCTAAGTGATGAGAGCAAAAAGGTGTATTTTGTTATGTTATGAGATGACTTTTGGAAAGCCCCTAGGTAAGTAACCTAAGGCTGAGAGCTGGTTGCCAGTGGAGTAAACCACGAGATATGAGGGTTGCAACTTGCAGTACTCTCCCCAATCCCCACCCAGGCCCCATCTCTGGGGAAGGGAGAGGGGCTGGAGATTGAGTCCAGTCACTAACAGCCAATGATTTAATCAGCATGCTTAAGAAATGAAGCCTCCAGAAAAGCAGCAGCTTCAGAGAGTTTCCAGATTGGTGAACCTGTGGAAATCTGGGGAGAGTATGGAAGCTCTGTGCCCATTCCCCTATACTAAACTATGATCTCTTCCATCTGGCTGCTCATCTGTGTCCTTTAGAGTACCCTTTATAATGAACCGGTGATCTATTAAGTCAATGCTTCTCTGAGTTCTGTAAGCTACTGTAGAAAATTAGTGGAATTCCAGGAGGGGGGCATTGGAACCTCTGACCTGCAGCCTGAAGCACAAGTGACAACCTGGATTTGGGATTGGTACTGAATAGGGGGGTGGGGGAAGGGGCAGTTATGTGCGATTAAGCTCTTAACCTGCAGGATTTGATGGTTAACTCTGCATAGAAAGTATTAGAACTGAGTTAAATTTGTGAAACATCCTCTCAGTGTCCATGGAAAACCAAGTTAATTGCTTGGTGGTGTGGAAAAAAAACATGTATTGAACAGTTCAAACTATTTTAAAATCTTAGCATATAATATTTTCTTTCCTTCTTATATATTTCCACAATAAACAGCCCTTTTACTATATCCTTATTTCAGAGAATGTCACTTTTATTTATGTAGCTACCTAAGACTGTAATCTAAGATCAAAACTCAAAATCTTCCTCATTTCTTGTAGACAATTAACTTACCCTCCTTAACATCTTTGGGATCAGTTCCTTTTTCTTTCCCTGAATTACCACCTTACTTCAGAGCCTCATAATTTTTTCCTTGCTTTGATGTGAGAGCCTCCAAAGTATTTAGCCTGCCTACAGTCCAGCTCTTTTCTAGTCCATTTTCATACTTCACCCATCCACAGTGATATGTTTAAAACTCAAAGCTTGAATTTTACATTTTTCTAACATTCTTCTGGTTCTGTAAATTCCATGAATTTACTAAATCTGATTCAGCTTTGCATCTCTACTGCTTAAGTGAAAGCTATATATAGGATATTTATTAATTCATTCTCTAATTCATCCCTTCACTTTCCATCTAGCACCTTCTGTGATCCAGGGACTGGTACATGTACTGGGTATACAAATGTAAACAAAATAGCTAAAGTCTCTGTTCTGTGAAAAAACAATAGTGTGATATGATAGGAAGTAAACAGAAGTGGATATCTTACATAGAATTATCGGAGAAGGCTTCTCTATGGGGCCTTGGAATTTGTAAGGGTGAGAAGGATTCAGTCTTGAGAAACAAAAAGGGGACTGAGTATCTGGAGCAGGGTAGGCTAAAGGGAAATTTCAGTGAGGTACTATTGCCCAGTTAGGAAAGCGCCAGAAGGCAGGAGAAGTTAGTACACTTTCCTTGCTTGTCTGAGTGAATATAAAGAAGTAATTGGGGAACTTCTTTATTCTTTGACTTAGCGTGATCATTCATCTAGAGCCAGACATCCTGGAATGTGAAGTCAAGTGGGCCTTAGAAAGCATCACTATGAACAAAGCTAGTAGAGGTAATGGAATTCCAGTTGAGCTATTTCAAATCCTGAAAGATGATGCTGTGAAAGTGCTGCACTCAATATGCCAGCAAATTTGGAAAACTCAGCAGTGGCCACAGGACTGGAAAAGGTGAGTTTTCATTCCAATCCCAAAGAAAGGCGCTGCCAAAGAATGCTCAAACTACCGCACAATTTCACTCATCTCACATGCTAGTAAAGTAATTCTCAAAATTCTCTCATCCAGGCTTCAGCAATATGTGAACCATGAACTCCCTGATGTTCAAGCTGGTTTTAGAAAAGGCAGAGGAACCAGAGATCAAATTGCCAGCATCCACTGGATCACGGAAAAGGCAAGAGAGTTCCAGAAAAACATCTATTTCTGCTTTATTGACTATGCCAAAGCCTTTGATTGTGTGGATCACAATAAATTGTGAAAAATTCTGAGAGAGATGGGAATACCAGACCACCTAACCTGCCTCTTGAGAAATCTGTATGCAGGTCAGGAAGCAACAGTTAGAACTGGACATGGAACAACAGACTGGTTCCAAATAGGAAAAGGAGTGCATCAAGGATGTATATTGTCACCCTGCTTATTTAACTTCTATGCAGAGGACATCATGAGAAATGCTGGACTGGAAGAAGCACAAGCTGGAATCAAGATTGCCGGGAGAAATATCAATAACCTCAGATATGCAGATGACACCACCCTTATGGCAGAAAGTGAAGAGGAACTAAAGAGCCTCTTGATGAAAGTGAAAGTGGAGAGTGAGACAGTTGGCTTCAAGCTCAACATTCAGAAAATGAAGATCATGGCCTCTGGTCCCATCACTTCATGGGAAATAGATGGGAAACAGTGGAAACAGTGTCAGACTTTATTTTGGGGGGCTCCAAAATCACTGCAGATGGTGACTGCAGTCATGAAATTAAAAGACGCTTACTCCTTGGAAGAAAAGTTATGACCAACCTAGATAGCATATTGAAAAGCAGAGACATTACTTTGCCGACTAAGGTCCGTCTAGTCAAGGCTATGGTTTTTCCTGGTCATGTATGAACGTGAGAGTTGGACTGTGAAGAAGGCTGAGTGCTGAAGAATTGACGCTTTTGAACTGTGGTATTGGAGAAGACTCTTGAGAGTCCCTTGGACTGCAAGGAGATCCAACCAGTCCATTCTGAAGGAGATCAGCCCTAGGATTTCTTTGGAAGGAATGATGTTAAAGCTGAAACTCCAGTACTTTGGCCACCTCATGTGAAGAGTTGACTCATTGAAAAAAACTTTGATGCTGGGAGGGATTGGGGGCAGGAGGAGAAGGGGATGGCAAAGGAAGAGATGGCTGGATGGCATTACTGACTCAATGGACGTGAGTCTGAGTGAACTCTGGGAGTTGGTGATGGACAGGGAGGCCTGGCGTGCTGCGATTCATGGGGTCGCAAAGAGTCGGACATGACTGAGCGGCTGAACTGAACTGAACTGAGCCAGATAACAGACACTGGAAGAACTGCTTTCCAATCTTTCCATGCCATTGCCTTTACATTTCCATTGACTACTGAAACCTACAATCAGAGTAACATTGACATATATATACTACCATGTATAAAATAGCTAGTGATAGCTGCTGTATAACATAGGGGTCTCAGCTCAGTGCTCTGTGACAACCAAGAGGGGTGGGATGAGGGTCAGTGGGGCGGAAGTTCAAGAGGGAGGGGATACATATATATATATATATATATATATATATATATATATATATATATATATATGAAAAGTGAAATGAAAGTGTAAAAGTGAAAGTCGCTCAGTCGTGTCTGACTGTATAGTCCATGGAATTCTCCAGGACAGAATACTGGAGTGGGTAGCCATTCCCTTCTCCAGGGGATCTTCCCAATCCAGGGATTGAACCCAGGTCTCCTAAACTGCAGGCGGATTCTTTACCAGTTGAGCCACAAGGGGACCCCATACATATATACTTATAGCCAATTCACCTTGTTCCACAGCAGAGACCAACGCACATTGTAAAGCAGTTATCTCCCATTAAAAAAAAATTATCTTTCAATTTAAAAAAGCCTATGGTAAAACATAATGGAAAAGGATATTTTAAAAATGTGTATATATATATATATATAATATATGTATAACTGAGTCACTTTGCTGTGTAATAGGAGCTAACAACCTTATAAATCAACTATACCTCAATAAAAATAAACAAGCAAGAAAAATAAAAGTTGTCAGTGGGGATTAGTGAGCTCTGTTGGCCTTTAAACTGTTGATTGAGAGCATTCGAGTGCCAGCAAGGAATAAGCCAGCAAGTCCCTGTGATATTTAAAATGGATCCATTTCATGACATATTTTCCCCAAGTCTTTTAAAATCCTTCAGCTAAGTCTCAGAAGCACGACTCCAGAGTGAATTAGCATCAAGAAAAAGAAATTATTCCTTTGTTTTGATTGATGCTAAAGGGCCTGCTTTCACATTAGTGCAAGAAGTCATCTGATTTTTTTAAAGTGTTGTCAAATTCAAATATGCTTTCTATTGTATGCATAAATTTCCAAAGGGGTCCTAAAATTCAAATAGTTTAGTTTACTAACTGCGTCTTCAACTTTTTTTATACAGAGGC